>NC_053163.1:167613453-167725953 GCF_016835505.1 Polypterus senegalus
AAAAACCTCATGGGGACCGACGCTCTGCTGCTGTTCAAAGTTTTAATTAAAAGTCGACTAAAACTCGAATTCATGTACCATAAACTAACAAACAATTTAGAAATGTTCAGCGACATGTGGGGGACACGACAGGTACTGTGTGCTGTGGAGGGGGGCGAACTGGTGATCAACTGGGAATGAAAAGCATTGGTGGGCTTCAACAATATGCTTTAATTAATGTGCGGAGTAGGAGGAGTGTAAAGAGGGGAGTAGTGGTGGTCTTTGTATTATAATGAATTGTTAATTTTTATTTATGTGGAGTAGGAGGAGTGTAAAGGGGGAGTAGTGGTAGTATTTGTATCATAATGAACTGTCAATTGTTTTGATTTTCTTATTAATGTAAAGCGGAGTAGGAGGAGTGTAAATTGGGGGGAGTAGTGGTAGTTGTCTGATATTTACTTTTTGTTAATCTTGAATATTGGGGCTGTTTATCTTATGACTGTGTATATTGTTAATGTTCATAATAAAGGTCATTTTAAAATTATCTATCTATCTATTATATAGTGCCTTTCATCTATCTATCTATCTATCTATCTATCTATCTATCTATCTATCTATCTATTATATAGTGCTATCTTATCTATTATATATCTATCTATCTATCTATCTATCTATCTATCTATCTATCTATTATATATCTATCTATCTATCTATCTATCTATCTATCTATCTATCTATCTATCTATCTATCTATCTATCTATCTATCTATTATATAGTGCCTTTCTATCTATCTATCTATCTATCTATCTATCTATCTATCTATCTATCTATTATATAGTGCCATCTATCTATCTATCTATCTATCTATCTATCTATCTATCTATCTATCTATCTATCTATCTATCCTATCTATCTATCTATCTATCTATCTATCTATCTATCTATATAGTGCCTTTCATCTATCTATCTATCTATCTATCTATCTATCTATCTATCTATCTATCTATCTATCTATCTATCTATCTATCTATTATATAGTGCCTTTCATCTATCTATCTATCTATCTATCTATCTATCTATCTATCTATCTATCTATCTATCTATCTATGCCTATAGTGCCTTTCATCTATCTATCTATCTATCTATCTATCTATCTATCTATCTATCTATATAGTGCCTATCTATCTATTATATAGTGCTATCTTTCTATCTATCTATCTATCTATCTATCTATCTATCTATCTATCTATTATATAGTGCCTTTCATCTATCTATCTATCTATCTATCTATTATATAGTGCCTTTCATCTATTCATATCTATCTATCTATCTATCTATCTCTATCTATCTATCTTTCATCTATATCTATCTATCTATCTATCTATCTATCTATCTATCTATCTATCTATCTATCTCTACTCATACACTCATAATAAGCTTGGTATTAATTTGTAGGTGGCACTTGAAATCCACCAAACAGCCACATGGCTGTACTTGCAGTGTATCTTATGTAACAGGGTAAAATCCACAGTAAAGCAGCTTCTGAATTCTTCCAAGCTTTGCTTCATCACAGACTATAATGGAAGATGCCGACGGTTCATGACAATCTGTTTGTCACACCTTCGTAATGTCTCTCGTTTCTGCTATTTTATGGGTCCTTGTTAAATGCTGGTTAATCTAAAGTGTTGTGGAGTTATTTGAGAACGGACTCTCCACAATGGCAAAGTGCAAGAAAACAAACACATCAACCATTTGGTGAGCCCCTGAGACCCTGGAGGTCCCTACACCAGTGACAAAAAAAACCAAACCAATGGAGGGGCTGAGACTTTGAGGCGTCTGCATTGACTGTGAGAGGCTGGCATTCGTATTCTTGGATTATTGTCTGGCTAACTTCTTCAAGGCTGCTTCTGTTCTTTCACGTTTCACTAAATCCTCCGCCCACATTTGTTATTTCGGCTCTCTAGATTGTCCCAATATTTTGTAAATGGCCTAGTAGATACTTTGAACACTTGAGATGAACTCTGTATAAAATAAACCTTCATCTAGTTTCTTATCCACTTAAGGGGGAGCCAAAGGTTACCCTAGCAGCTTGGAGCTCAAGGAAGGAATCAACTTCAGGGTTGCCCTTCCTCTTGAAGCCTGGTGTTTTACTACAAATGGGTCAAAAATAAAAATCAATCACAGCTAACAATGAAAGACGCAACACAGGATGAGCTAACCATTGACCAGTGACCTACAGTTCATGGCCCTCATAGAGGTGTCTACAGGGTCCATGGCAGTGTTGGGATGACCACAATGGGGGTGTCTTCTTTCTAGCAATGGCACAGTTGTGGAGATGACGGGGACAGTCCTTAAAGGGAGGCATAAAGATCACAGAAATGCTCAACCACATGAAATGGTTAATTAACATAACGTGTAAAGTTTAGTTTGGGTTGTTCATGCTAAGGAAACGGCCGGCTAAAAAGGAGACAATAGATGGAAACTGAAAGAGGACATTTTCTCACTTGGAAGGTTGGAAACTATTGGAACGGTCCCACAGAAAACACCTTGATTAGGAAGAGGCTGCGCTTATTTTTAGAAATCTTCTGGAGCAAACTGAAGCTCTCAGCATCCAAGTTGTGCCGACATCGGGAGCATTCCATCTTTTTCTTCGTCCGACTTCGTTTACCTCAGAACTAGTTGTATCTTAAGATCGCCTCCCGTACTCCGTTACCTCCTCCGTAAGTGTCAGGTGGACGTTCTTCTGAACTGTGTGTCATAAGGAAGAGGTAAGCTGGTTATACTCGCTAATCACGTCTCCAGAGCGTGGCGATGTGGTGCATGCTGGTTTGTAAATGCACATAAGAATCTCACTGGACCCACTGGTGCTCTCTCACCACACTTGGTTCAGAATCCAATGGGTTCCTGTACGGTTTAGGCCCTCGGTCACTTGTGGTCCCCAAGTTGCGTTCCGGCCATACAACAGGAACACGTGAGGTGAAAAGAAGAGGGATGAGGTGCGTTTTGGAGTTCATGGGGGAAACAAATCACCAAACACCTTATTGCTTGAAAGAGACCAGCGATGTGGTGCATCAGGGAGGCCGCTATGAAGAGTGGCACTCCACCTTCACCTTTAAATCACCAAACTACTAATGGCGCCGTTCAACCAATCAGGACCATTCAGCTCCTGAGCCACACCCACAATACGATTCTGGTTCAGTGACAAGTTTGTACCCGGGAATTACAAATGGCACAACTCCTCCGGTGGGAATGAGGTTCTAAAAAGTAAAAATTAAAAGGTCCCGTGGTGGAAAAGTGCCAAAATAATAACTCTATAAAATAATCATGTTATGACCCATTCTTTTTATTTTTTTATAATGGGTCATAACATGATTATTTTACGGGCTAACAGAGTTATTATTAGGCACCCATTTCCTCCTTGAACCGCCACCTTATCGTGGTGGAGGGGTTTGCGTGTCCCAATGATCCTACGAGATCTGTTGACCCCTGGTAGGGTCACCCAAGGCAAACTGGTCCTAAGTGAGACAAAGAGCAGTTCAACCAAACCTCCTATGAAGAACAAAAACCTTGGATGACGTTTTCCCTCGCCTGGATGCAGGTCACCGGGGCCCCCCTCTGGAGCCAGGCCTGGAGGTTGGGCTCGATGGCGAGCGCCTGGTGGCCGGGCCTGCACCCATGGGGCTCGGCCGGGCACATCCCGAAGAGGTAATATGGGTCCTCCTTCCCATGGGCTCTCCACCTGTAGAAGGGGCCAAGGAGGTCGGGTGCAGTGTGAGTTGGGTGGTGGCCGAGGGCGGGGACTTCGGCGGTCTGATCCTCGGCTACAGAAACTGGCTCTTGGGACGTGGAAAGTCACCTCTGAAGGGGAAGGAGCCTGAGCTAGTGCGAGGTCGAGAGGTTCCAGCTAGATATAGTCGGGCTCACCTCGACACACAGCTTGGACTCTGGAACCAATCTTCTTGAGAGGGGCTGGACTCTCTACCACTCTGGAGTTGCCCCCGGTGAGAGGTGCCGAGAGGGTGTGGGCATACTTATTGCCCCTCAACTTGGAGCCTGTGCATTGGGGTTTACCCCGGTGGACGAGAGGGTGGCCTCCCTCCGCCTTTGGGTGGGGTGACGGGTCCTAACTGTTGTTTGTGCGTATGCGCCGAACAGCAGTTTGGAGTACCCACCCTTTTTGGAGTCTCTGGAGGGGGTGCTAGAGGGCGTACCTTCTGGTGACCCCCTCATACTGCTGGGAGACTTCAATGCTCACGTGGGCAATGACAGTGAGACCTGGAAGGGCGTGATTGGGAGGAATGGCCCCCCCTGATCTGAACCCGAGCGGTGTTTTGTTATTGGACTTCTGTGCTCGCCACCGATTGTCCATAATGAACACCATGTTCAAGCATAAGGGTGTTCATATGTGCACTTGGCACCATAGGCCTCAGTTCGATGATCGACTTTGTGGTCGTGTCGTCGGACCACTCGGGTGAAGAGAGGGGCGGAGCTGTCAACTGATCATCACCTGGTGGTGAGTTGGCTTCGATGGTGGGGGAAGATGCCGGTCAGGCCTGGTAGGCCCAAACGTGTTGTGAGGGTCTGCTGGGAATGGCTGGCAGAGTCCTCTGTCAGAAGTAGCTTCAACTTCCACCTTCGGCAGAACTTCGACCACGTCCCGAGGGAGGTGGGGGACATCGAGTCCGAATGGGTCTTGTTCCGTGCCTCTATTGTTGAGGCGGCTGACCAGAGCTGTGGCCGCAAGGTGGTTGGTGCCTGTCGTGGCGATAATCCCTGAACCCATTGGTGGACACCGGCGGTGAGGGATGCCGTCAAGCTGAAGAAGGAGTCCTATAGGCCTATATGGACAGGCCAAGCGGAATGCGGCTTTGGTGGCTACTGAGGCAAAAACTCGGGCATGGGAGGAGTTTGGGGAGGCCATGGAGAACGACTTTCGGACGACTTCGAGGAGATTCTGGTCCACCATCCGGCATCTCAGGAGATGGACGCAGTGCAGTGTCATCACCATACATAGTGGGGATGGTGCGCTGGTGACCTCGACTCGGGACGTTGTGGGTCGGTGGGGAGAGGGGTACTTTAAAGATCTCCTCAATCCCACTAACATGCCTTCCAATGAGGAAGCAGAGCCTGGGGACTCTGAGGTGGGCTCTCCCATCTCTGGGACTGAGGTCACCGAGGTGGTCAAAAAACTCCTTGGTGGCAGGGCCCCGGGGGTGGATGAGATACGCCCGGAGTTCCTCAAGGCTCTGGATGTTGTAGGACTGTCTTGGTTGACACGTCTGTGCAACATCGCATTGACATCGGGGACAGCGCCTCTGGATTGGCAGACCGGAGTGGTGGTCCCCCTCTTTAAGAAATGGGACCGGAGGGTGTATTCTAACTATAGAGGATTCACACTCCTTTGCCTCCCTGGAAACATCTATTCGGGGGTCCAGGAGGGGAGGCTCCGTCAGATAGTCGAACCTCGGATTCAGGAGGAACAGTGTGGTTTTTGTCCTGGTCGCGGAACAGTGGACCAGCTGTACACCCTTAGCAGGGTCCTGGAGGGTGCATGGGAGTTTGCCCAACCAGTCTACATGTGCTTTGTGGACTTGGAAAAGGCATTCAACCGTGTCTCTCGGGGAATCCTGTGGGGGGTGCTCCGGGAGTATGGGGTACCGGACCCCCTGATAAGAGCTGTTCGGTCTCTGTACAGCCGGTGTCAGAGCTTGGTCCGCATTGCCGGCAGTAAGTCGAGCCCGTTTCCAGTGAGAGTTGGACTCCGCCAGGGCTGCCCTTCGTCACCCATTCTGTTCCTAACTTTTATAGCTTTGTCCTAGAGCATTTCACATGCGCCCCCTTCAGGCCAGCGCGGTACTGTCTGCCTCACTCATCTTGTGTGTCTTCTCGCTGCAGTTTTATGTGAAATCAGTAAGATTAAATATCTATCCATTATTCAACTTGCTATATATTAACTCAGGGTCACGGGGTCCCAGCCAACACAGGGCACAAGGCAGGAAACAAACCACGGGCAGGGTGCCAGCCCACTGCAGGGCATGCACACACACCTACCCCCACTAGGGGCAATTTAGGATTGCCATTGCACCTAATCTGCATGTCTTTGGACTGTGGGAGGAAACCCATGAAGACACGGGGAGGATATGCAAACTCCACGCAGGGAGGACCCGGGAAGCAAACTGCAAGGCACCAGCACAACCCACTGTGCCACCGTGCGGCCCAGCTGAGGCAAATTTCTATAACAGAATGACTTGGAAACAGTCACTCATGCCCTTATTACATCTCGCCTTGATTACTGTCATTCCTTACATGTGGGTCTGCCAAAATCTGCTCTGTCGCGCCTTCAGCTGGTTCGGAACGTGGCAGCGAGATTGTTGATTGGGTCAAGAAAACGGGATCACATCTCCGCCATTTTAGCCCCTCTCTCCTCTGGCTACCGGTCACACTGTTTTTAAAGCCCTGCATGGTCTCGCTTCACCCCTGTGTGCCACCAAGAGCACCGAGCTCATCTGGACGACGGCTCCTTGTAGTGCCCGAGATCTCGGCTGAAGTCGAGGGGAGACCGAGCTCTCTCGGCTTTCGAATGAGGTCTTCCTCCTCCATCGAGGTTTTTAAAAGTCGGCTTGTTTTCTTCTGTCTTTCGTTGTGTATGATGGGACTGTGGTGGATGTTACTGTCGGTTGTTTTATTAATCTGCTTTTGCCTGATTGTTTGTATTGTGTTTATTTAAATGCCTTTTTGTGCAGCACTTTGGCACAACCTCTGTTGTTTTAAATGTGCTTTTATAAATAAAATAATTAAAATGAATCCGAGAGAGACGCAGCAGGCCGAGGGGAGGAGGAAGTGGGCGGGGCCCTCTCATAGGCGGGGCCCTCCCCTGTCATGTGCCAGCCTCGGGGCGTGTCTTACATCCGCTTAGCTCGCGAACGAGAGAACGACTTACTTTACATTTGCTTTTCTTTTCCAGAATTTGCTTGAACATTCCGGTTGATTCTGTGCCTTCTCTCATCGTGCTAAGTATGAGAGTTCGCTTGCGGTAACGATTTACTTGCGCTAATCCGGCAGAGAGGCCGCGGGCCGAGGGTAGGGCAAAGCATGACGTCAGGAGAGGAGAGCCAGGCGGGACCCTCCACCCCAACGACGCATCATCCTTCCGTTTGAGTCGGTCTACCTGTCGCCACGTGTTGGAGCGCACCTCGCCTCCGCTTAGCTTAGCTTGATTTTTAAAGTTTGCCCCGTTTCACTACTACGCAGGCGGCGCCGCAGGGGACGGCTAGTAAAGTATCTAATAAAGTAGCCATGAATGGTTGAATTATCGGGAAAAATCTACAGAACGTAATTGTGAAAGTCGACCCTGGTGCTCAGTTTGCTTTATGGAGTCTCACCTGCTGGCGCACACCGTGAAAGGCGCTATATAAAATAAAAGGCCGATTGATGAATACTCTGCCCCAGCTGCCAGATGAGCAGCAGCTGTACAACACTTTAATGGGTAAGACCCCTGACTGTTAAACGTCAGCTTCTCCGCAGCTCAGGTGGTCGCTTGTTTATTTTGTCGGTGGTCTTTAGTGCTGCGTGTGGTTTTCTTTTTTCTTTCCTTTTACTTTTTGTCTTTTTTTTTTTCCTAGTTGACAATAAAGTTGTAGACGTTCGACTTCATTGTATGGGAAATATAAAGTCCTAATGCCCTTTCAGACATTCTTCTTATTTCATTTCTCAGAATGCCCCCCAAAATCCCCTCCCCCAACCCAACACCTTCTCTCAGAAAGTCAAAAAAAAAAAAAAAAGACAAACAGGCTCCCCAAGCGGCCGGTGGCTCCCGTGTTATTCCAGCCTTTCACACATCCCATGTTTCCTTCATCAAGGCCTGTTACTGATTAGTCACAGTGAATTTCGGCGTGCCCCCTCGCTAGGACCCTGCACAGCTGGGATAAGATGTCAGAGCAGTAAATCAGGGTCCCACGGGGGGGTGGTGGTGGTGGTGGTGCTGCTATGGGGGGGCTCGGTGGGGTCAATGTTCACTCATGATGGATAGACAGAACATGGCAATGCCATATCTCATTCATGGCGAGGGGGCTTAGGCTTGTCTACCACCCTGGGTGCATCAGCCCTACTTCTCCTTATTTACTGCTAGGATCACACGGTGCCAGCAGAAGGGAGCTCACTGCGTGGCATGCACTGTGTGCGGGTGAGATGAGTCAGCTGTGTACGCAGGCAGCGAGCTTCACAAGGACAGAAATAGAAGCTGTGCAGTTTGGAAACGTGGCGCATATCAGCAGCAGCAGCAGGACATCACCCTCGGCCTGCTTGAACATTTTCACAAGGGCTACTCTCTTCCTTAACCTCAAACATCCATCCATCCATTTTCCAACCCGTTGAATCCGAACACAGGGTCACGGGGGTCTGCTGGAGCCAAACTCAGGGCACAAGGCAGGATCCAATCCCGGGCAGGGCGCCAACCCACCGCAGGACACACACATCCACACTCACACACCAAGCACACACCAGGGACAATTTAGAATCGGCAGTCCAACCTCAAACATACAGCACATCAAATAAGGAAGCTTATAGCAAATCTCATTTGGGCCACGCAGACGACTGAACAATAAGAAATGAAATGAATACATGGAAATGTAGAATTATTTTAAATCTTGGGCGGCACAGTGGCGCAGTGGGTCGCAATAAGGTTCCCTTTCTGGGTCCTTCCTCCCTGCGTGGAGTCTGCATGTTCTCCCCGTGTCTGCGTGGGTTTCCTCCCACAGTCCAAAGACATGCAGGTGAGGTGCATTGGTGATCCTAAATTGTGTTGGTGTGTGCCCTGCGGTGGGCTGGCGCCCTGCCTGGGGTTTGTTTCCTGCCTTGCACCCTGTGTTGGCTGGGATTGGCTCCAGTAGACCCCTGTGACAATGTAGTTAAGATATAGCAGGTTGGATACTGGATGGATGGATGAATTTTAAATCTTTTAATCACACCCACAAGTTAAAGTTGTGCCCCCTGGAGTTAAGTTGTAACGGACTATCTGTGCCAGTTTTGAAATCTTTTTAATTAGTTCTTGTTTAATGTATGAGCGGACTGGGTCTCAAAACCGGCCCGGGCCTCCTTCAACGAGCAAGGTGACGAGGTCGGCCCACCCGGCCCATTGTTCATTGTCATTTTAGTCAAATTTGTGATGAGGTACGCAGCTCGCTAGAAGCTTCAGAGACCGACTGCGGTCACCATCCTGCTCCACTGACAGACTGAGGAGACCCCACACTATGCGACTCTTCAGTTCCACCCGGGGGGGATAAACGTTAACATTATTCAAAGTTATTGTCTGTTTTTACATGCATTTTTATTACTCTTCAATTTAATATTGTTTTTTTTGTGTTTTTGTTTTGTTTTGTATCAGTATGATGCTGCTGGATTATATGAATTTCCCCTTGGGATTAATAAAGTATCTATCTATCTATCTATCTATCTATCTATCTATCTATCTATCTATCTATCTATCTATCTATCTATTATATAGTGCCTTTCATCTATCTATCTATCTATCTATCTATCTATCTATCTATCTATCTATCTATCTATCTATCTATCTATCTATCTATCTATCTATCTATCTATCTACTTGCTATGCGCCTATGATATGAACTCGATCTAAACCAGGGGTGTCGAACTCCTGTCCTGGAGGGCCGCAGTGGCTGCAGGTTTTCATTCTCACCCTTTTCTTAATCAGTGCCCAGTTTTCACTGCTAATTAAATTCTTTTCCATTTCATTTTAATATCCCTGTTTTTAAGGTTTCGGTGCTCTGAATTGATTCTTTTCTTCATTAAATGAAAGCCAAACAGAAATGAGACGTGAAACGAGCCAACAGATGCCGACATAAATTGACAAACTTTCAAGCACCACTGTATCCAAAGAGCGACCCTACAAAGACCTTAGGCAGAAGGTGGCATGGCTCTGAATTTACTGTCTTAATCTTCTTTAATTATTTATCTGGTTTGTACAGTGCTATATAGAGCGCTGTATACCCCGCCATTCTATTTTAAACTCTGTGAGGTGCCTTGAGCATGGGAAAGGCGCTATATAAACAAAATGTATTATTATTATTATTATTACAAGCTATAAAAAGCTGGACATGGACACATATAGATGAGCAGACACAGGCCTGGTCCGCAATAGAAGTAAAATCCTGCAGTTCTTCTTTATTTCCCCCCCAATAAATGCAAGTTATCGCCAATATACTAACAACCCAATTGTGCTTCACTCACTCGGAATATGAACGGATGCAGGAAGCATTTTAAGATGGAGAAGCTTTTATCGGTGAGCCCTCATTGCACTCAGGGGTAAAATGGTAGGCACAGCTCTAGTCGTCTGAACGCTCGATGGAGAGCTGGGTAAATGGAAAACCGCATGAAGAAGGTGGCAGCGCTCCGAGATACAGGGTTTACAGCGGGTACTGTACCTCACCGCTTGCCCTGAAAAACACACATTCTACGTTAGCAGGTCCAAAATAAAATAAGAATGCACGACTTCACCTGCTTTCTCACCCCAGGCCAAGCCAAAGTGGCACAACTGCTGGGAAAGCATCACTGAAGATTCACCAAATGAAAAACCTGTTGGTGAAGTTGCGATGAAGACGTCCAGGCTGCGCGTCCAGCCTCGGCTCACAAACGTCTCACCAGGCCGACTGCGGCAGACGCGTAAAGTTCAGTAAATAAGAGCACACGCGGACTGCAATGCTCGGGGACTGCTGTTTAACCTAATTTGTCACGACGCCCACAGAAGTGAAAGAAGAGCTGCTCGCGATTTCAGCGGTGGAAGAATTCAGACAGAGATGCCCACGGCATTATGTGCTGGCACTCTGTCAGGGTGGAGGATGGCTGAAAGCCAGTTGAAGACGTGAAAAGAGCGTTTTTTTTTCTGAAAAGTCTTCACGGTGACGTATGTAGGGAAGAAAGCCAAGTTAAACCAAAGAGAAAATCCACATCAGTTTATGCCCAGAAGAAAATCGTTATGATAAAATGAAGAGGAAGCATTTCATTAATAACGGGTAAGTAGTGCAGAATAGTCCAAAAATCATATCTCACCAAAACAAGAAATCAAAGGTATAAGAGTTACTTGAATTTAGTACAATGCCAATATTTGAGCTTTTAACATCTGACGCGTACGTACTCTCTTAAAAATCACCCTGGAAGAAACGGCCGGCAGCTGGCAGCAGAGTTGGTAAGACTTTGGGCTTCAACCCCTGAGGTTGTGGATTGAAATCCCACTTTTGACACCACCGGGCGACCACAAGAAAGTCACGTCAGCGGCCTGTGCACCGATCAGCAAAACACCTTGTGCCTCATCTCCTTGTACTCTTGTCTACTTTCTGCATCTCTCTCTGACTATCCCACTTTCTTCACCATCCTCTTCCTCTGTATACTCTCCTGTAGTTCCTCATTCCACCACCAGGTTTCCTTTTCCTCCTTCCTCTCTCCAGATGTCACACCAAGTACCTTTCTTGCTGCCACCCTTACTTCATCTGCTGTAGATGCCCAGCTGTCTAGTAATTCTTCACTGCCACCCAGTGCCCGTCTCACCTCCTCCCTAATCTCAACCTGGCAGTCTTCCTTTTTCAATTTCCACCATGTGATCCTTGGCTCTGCCCTCACTTCTTGATCTCCAATGTCATCCTACAGACCACCACCCTATGCTGTTTAACTACACTTTCCCCTGCCACCACTTTGCAGTCGTCAATCTCCTTCAGATTGGCTCTTCTGCATAGGATGTCATCTACCTGTGTGCATCTTCCTCCACTCTTGTACCTCACCCTGTGTTCCTCCCTCTTCTTAAAATACGTCTTCACCACAGCCATGTCCATCCTTTTGGCAAAATCCACTATCCTCTGACCTTCTTCATTCCTCTCCTTGACACCATACCTAGAAGTGGGATTTAAACACATAACCTCAGGGCTTGAACTCTCCTGAGGGGAAAAGGCGACAAGGAGATACAACTGAGGTAAAAGGAGTCACATTCGAGAATTTGGTTCCAAAAAGCACGTTCCATTTTGTGAAATCTCCTTCTAATGCTTCAAGCCTTCATGTTGTCTACTTCTCATTGGACTGAGGCCTTGATCCCGGGGGTGTACACGACCTGAGATACGATTGGCTGCATTTCATTGGCGTTTTCTTTGTTCACTTGGTGCACAGGCGCGTAGTGAGATGGTGTCAGGAGTGGGATTAAAACACACAGCCTTGGGGCTTGAAGTCCAAAGGTTTAACCACTGTGTCACATTGCCTGGCTTTTCTTCCTGAGCGAGTCTGACCTAACTGGAGTACGATAATATAAATTAGAACGACTAATAATAATATTCAGAAGCAAGGACTACAACTTTGTAACCGCAGTGAAGTGTTTTATTACCACAAACAACTGGCCATGCATTTCACTCTATATTACTGAGCACATAATGCAAATACTTTCAAATACGAAATGCAGTGCCAGTTGTACCCGTTGAGTCCTATATGTGACCTTTGCAGAGATCTCTGCTGAAACTCAAGGGGAGACCCTTGTGAGACCACCATGCTACATGCAATTCAGAAGAGGTCATCCGCCTGCAGCTAAGCATGTTCAGGTCCAGCCTGCACTTAGATGGAAGATGAACAGGAAAAGCTTGGGTTACTTCTGGAAGAGGTGTTGGTGAGGCCTGCAGGGGGCGCTTACCCTGTGGCGTGAATGAGGACCCCGATGCCCCAGTGCAGTGATGGGCACACTCTGCTGTTAACCGGGGTCTTGACTCTTTGTGGTCATAAAGGAACTCCCTGGCATCCTTTGTAAAGAGATGGGTGTATCCCGATGTCCAGGCTAAATTGCCCACCACAGCCTAGTCATTCTGGCCCCCTAATCATCCCCTGTCTCTGATTGTCTCTCTCTCTCTCTCTCTCTCTCTCACCACTTCACCAGCTAATAGCTTGATGTGCAGCGAGTGGCTGCTGTCACATCATCCAGGTGAGTGGTACCCATTACTGGTGCCCACCTCGCCACTCACTATGTAAAGTGCTTTGAGTAGTAAGAAAAGTGCTATATAAGTGTAAAGAATTGCTATTATTATTATTATTATTATTATTATTATGTTTTCCTCGGGAGAAAAATCTGAGAGGAATGAGACAAAAGACAATGTCTCCATTTTATTTCTATCTGATCCCATTGTTGTCAAGGAGAAACCAAAAAGACATTAAGGAGACCCCTTTTTTGATTTTACACTCCTATGGGAAGCAATGGTTCAGCAAGGAACCTCACAACCCAGTAAAGAACCATAAAATACCATTAAAGAACCAGTAGTTTTAAAAAGTGTATGTATACGAAATAAATGTACTCTTTTTAATGTGAGGCACAGTTTATGGTGTCATGTGAAATAAGTAAATGACAGAGAGATGAACGGTGCTGTGCAGAAACGTCCGGTAATTGTCTCCCGATCCCACCCTCATACTCCCCTCTGATACAGAAATAATTCTACTACTTTTATTGAGTACGTGGCTTTCTTTACTGAAGAGGGCTTTTAGAAAATCAATGCACACACACTGAATCTGAGTGTTTAGTCAGAAAGTACCGAAGTTAAATGGTAGAAGAGACAGCAATCTGAGTAGAGCACAAGCACTTTAGCACTGCAGGACATTGGAGGCTGAGGAGCTGAGGAGCTGAGGAGCTGCCAGACCAGACAGACCAAAAGGCGGCCTGCAAACATACCTGGCGCTGACTTAGAAATGACTGTGATTGATTCCTGTAGCCGCCCAAAGAAAGTCACATCTCTCCAACTCCCTGAGAGCCTTTAATAGGCAGATCTCCTTCTGTCTGCCGCTGACGGGCTTTGATGCAAATGGAAACTGATTGTCAATTAAACGTGAAAGGTGCTGAATAAAGAGCGACGAGTTCCCATACCTGTCTGTGCGCGTCTCTGATGGACAGAAAGATGTCACGTCGTAAAGCCGCACCCAAGGCTCTTCAGCCTGTACAGTACTTTGAAGTCTTCACGGTTCATGGAGGAGGATGGATGACAGAGACATGAGAGAAATAGCAGAAGAAAAAATTAAATTAGTTTAAAAACAAATAGAAAGTATTCACCCCCTCGGAAGTTTTCAAGTTGTGTTATTATGCCACTTTGAATCACAGAGGATCACAGATAATGAAAGGCATTATATAACAGATAGACAGATAGATAGATAATGACAGGCGCTATATAACTGACAGATAGATAGATAGATAATGACAGGCGCTATATAACTGACAGATAGATAGATAGATAGATAGATAGATAGATAGATAGATAGATAGATAGATAATGACAGGTGCTATATAACTGATAGATAGATAGATAATGGCAGGCACTATATAACTGACAGATAGATAGATAGATAGATAATGACAGGCGCTATATAACTGATAGATAAATAGATAGATAGATAGATAGATAATGACAGGCACTATATAACTGACAGATAGATAGATAGATAGATAATGACAGGCGCTATATAACTGATAGATAAATAGATAGATAGATAGATAGATAATGACAGGCACTATATAATAGATAGATAGATAATGACAGGCGCTATATAACTGATAGATAGACAGATAGATAGATAGATAGATAATGACAGGCGCTATATAACTGACAGATAAATAGATAGATAGATAGATAGATAATGACAGGCGCTAAATAACTGACAGATAGATAGATAGATAGATAGATAGATAATGACAGGCGCTATATAACTGACAGATAGATAGATAGATAGATAATGACAGGCGCTATATAACTGATAGATAAATAGATAGATAGATAGATAGATAATGACAGGCACTATATAACTGACAGATAGATAGATAGATAATGACAGGCGCTATATAACTAATAGATAGATAGATAGATAATGACAGGCGCTATATAACTGATAGATAGACAGATAGATAGATAATGACAGGCGCTAAATAACTGACAGATAGATAGATAGATAATGACAGGCGCTATATAACTAATAGATAGATAGATAGATAATGACAGGCGCTAAATAACTGACAGATAGATAGATAATGGCAGGCACTATATAACTGACAGATAGACAGATAGATAGATAATGACAGGCGCTATATAACTGATAGATAGACAGATAGATAATGACAGGCGCTATATAACTAATAGATAGATAGATAGATAATGACGGGCGCTATATAACTAATAGATAGATAGATAATGACAGGCGCTATATAACTAATAGATAGATAGATAATGACAGGCGCTATATAACTAATAGATAGATAGATAGATAGATAGATAGATAGATAATGACAGGCGCTATATAACTGACAGATAGATAGATAGATAGATAGATAGATAATGACAGGCGCTATATAACTAACAGATAGATAGATAGATAGATAATGACAGGCGCTATATAACTGATAGATAGACAGATAGATAATGACAGGCGCTATATAACTAATATATAGATAGATAATGACAGGCGCTATATAACTGACAGATAGATAGATAGATAGATAATGACAGGCGCTATATAACTAACTAATAAATAGATAATGACAGGCGCTATATAACTGACAGATAGATAGATAGATAGATAGATAATGACAGGCGCTATATAACTAATAGATAGATAGATAGATAATGACGGGCGCTATATAACTAATATATAGATAGATAATGACAGGCGCTATATAACTAATAGATAGATAGATAATGACAGGCGCTATATAACTAATAGATAGATAGATAATGACAGGCGCTATATAACTAATAGATAGATAGATAGATAATGAAAGGCGCTATATAACTAATAGATAGATAGATAGATAATGACAGGCGCTATATAACTAATAGATAGATAGATAGATAATGACAGGCGCTATATAACTGATAGATAGATAGATAGATAATGACAGGCGCTATATAACTAATATATAGATAGATAATGACAGGCACTATATAACTAATATATAGATAGATAATGACAGGCGCTATATAACTAATAGATAGATAGATAATGGCAGGCACTATATAACTGACAGATAGATAGATAGATAGATAGATAGATAGATAATGGCAGGCACTATATAACTAAAAGATAGATAGATAGATAATGAAAGGCGCTATATAACTGATAGACAGACAGATAGATTGATCTTTTTTCGTCCCCACGTTTCAGTAGGTTTCCATGACTTGCTCTCATAAATACTGCAGGTAGCAGACTAACGTATTGCCTGATAATTTGTCCACGTCCTGTCGTTTTTAAGGCCCTTGCAAGACAAACAAGTGTGATTTAGCAGCGCAGATCCCCGCTGACTCTTCCGCCCGAGTCTGACTGTTGCCACTCAGGGTTCACCGATTGTTAGGCTATTCACAGGCCGAGCAGCACACAACGAGCTCCTGCTTCCTGCATGTCTGCGCTGGCTGCTACAATGAGCTCCTGCCATGTTCTTTCGCTGAACCCAGCTTTGCCCCTAAATGACTCCCAGAGGCACTGTCAGGCAGGAAGATGTCAGAAAGGTGCAGGAAGGAAAAACAGACTCAGGAGACCCTCGAATGAAATTCTCTGTGCAGCCGTTCTTGGGTCAGTGCCAAAGCTGACATCATCTGCACTGGGACCCAGATGTAGATGTAGAACTCCATCTTCAGAAAAAAAAAACAAAAACACAGACAATGGCTGAACACTAGCAATATCCAGAAAGATGCAAAAAGGATTTATTTACAAGTGAAGAAGATTAAAAAAATAAAACCTAAAAAAGTGTAAATCACGACAGCCGTTTATAGCAACCCAAGGTCAGGCTCTCTCACGGGTATTTCCTTCAGGAAGCCGGGCAATACGGGTTAAATTGAGCTCGACCACATTTCTACTTCCTCTTAAGCTAAGAATAATGACAAGCACGTGTTGCTCCCTGTAAAGGGTTTCCTTCTATAATTCTACATTTCACAGTGCTGCATGGATTCAGGATCCACTTTGCAAATGATATATGATGTGCCAGTCTGACACAATGCTGCTGCCACATGCATAAGGCTTGCACAAAGAAGGGGAATCTTACTGATTTCTGCCATTAAAGAAGTGATATGGACAAAGTGACAGAATTAGAACAGCTTGACACGTGTGACAAGTGTGCTGGGGATGTGCATGTTTTGCTTTTTTAGATCTGCAGTTTACTTTATTCGACTTGTCACTGGTTAGTCAACACCTAAACTGGCCTATGTGGGTATATTGTCTGTGCCTACATTCTCCCACATCACAGTTATGAGAGTTTTAATTTAACAGGCAATTCTAAATGATCCCATTGTGGCTGCGCCCTGTGAAGGAACGGCACCCTCTGATCCTGAACTGGACAAACGGGACAGAATATGGATGGGCATTTCGAAGGATACGATCAGAGTGGAGCAGATGAGATTATTTATCTGGACTTTCAGAAAGCATTTGATAAGGTGGCACATGAGAGGTTGGGCATCAAATTAAAAGAACTGGGAGTTCAGGGTGATGTTTGTAGATGGGTGCAGAATTGGCTCAGATACAGGAAGCAGAGGGTGATGATGGTGCGAGAACTGGCCGATGTTAAGAGTGGTGACCAGCAGGGGGCAGTGCTGGGACCGCTGCTATGTTTAATATCTATAAATGATTTAGATAGGAATATAAGGAACAAGCTGGTTAAGTTTGAAGATGATACCAAGAGAGGTGGATTAGCAGATAATTTGGAATCTCTTATATCATCACAGAAGGACTTGGATAGCAGACAGAATTGGGCAGATTTGTGGCAGATGAAATTTAATGTCAGTAAATTTAAAGAATTACACATGGGAAGTAAAAATGTGAGGTTTGAATACACAATGGGCGGTCGGAAAAATCGAGAGCCCATCTTATGAGAAGGATTTAGGAGTCATAGTGGACTCTAAGCTATCGACTTCCAGGCAGTGTTCAGAAGCCATTAAGGAGGCTAACAGACTGTCCGGTTATATAGCGCCTTGATGTGCGGAGTACAAGTCACAGGAGGGTCTGCTCAGGCTTTATAACACACTGGTGAGGCCTCATCTGGAGTCCTGGGTGCAGTTTGGGTCTCCAGGCCACAAAAAGGGCAAAACAGCACAAGAGAAGGTCCAGAGATGAGCGACTAGGCTGATTCAAGGCTACAGGGGACGAGTTATGAGGAAAGATTACAAGAGCTGAGCCTAACACTTGCATCAGGTTTAGGTCTTGTTAGGTTTTAATTCACAATGGGAGGACTGAAAATCGAAAGTACACCTCATGAGAAGGATTTAGGAGTCGTAGTGGACTTGACACTATTGTGTTCAGAAGCCATTAAGAAGGCTAACAGAATGTTAGGTTATATAGCGCCTTGATGTGTGGAGTACAAGTCACAGGAGGGTCTGCTCAACCTTTATAACACACTGGTGAGGCCTCATCTGGAGTACTGTGTGCAGTTTTGGTCTCCTTGCTACAAAAAGGACATAACAGCACAAGAGAAGGTCCAGAGAAGAGCGACTAGGCTGATTCCAGGTCTACAGGGGTTGAATTATGAGGAAAGATTAAAAGAGCTGAGCCTTTACAGTTTAAGCAAGAGAAGATTAAGAGGTGACCTGATTGAAGTGTTTAAAATTATGAAGGGAATTAGTCCAGTGGATCGAGACTTGTATTTTAAAATGAGCTCATCAAGAACACGGGGACACAGTTGGAAACTTGTTAAGGGTAAATTTCGCACAGACATTAAGAAGTTTTTCTTTACACAAAGAACGATAGACACTTGGAATAAGCGACCAAGTAGTGTGGTAGACAGTAAGACGTTAGGGACTTTCAAAACTCGACTTGATGTTTTCTTGGAGGAAACAAGCGGACAGGACTGGCGAGCTTTGTTGGGCTGAATGGCCTGTTCTCGTCTCGATTGTTCTAATGTTCTAATTTCAACATTGGGTTTTCTTGTTTAGTTGCACGTTGTTCTGTGTTATTCTTCTAAATATGAAAATGTATATGAAAATATGGCCCTGTAAAAGAGACAATCCCCCTTTCACATGTTCAGAATTTTGCCACATCATCACATCTACGGCGCTTCAGAAAGTATTCAGACTCCTTCACTCTCTCATGTTTTGTTATGTTGCATCCTTGTGCTAAAATCACATCCATTCATCCATTCTCTCTTTAAACAACCCTCCATACCCCAGAACGAGAAGGCGAAACAGGATTTGGGGAATTTTTTTTTTGTCAAATTTATTAAAAATAAAGGAACTGAAATACCCCACTGACACGAGTAATTATACCCTTTGCTATGTATGACCTGTGAAGTATTGTTCTGGTGCCCCCCTTTCTACTGATCATCACTGAGATGTTTGCTGTCCACCTTTAAATTGATGGCACATGATTAGGAAAGTCACACGCCTGTCTAGAGACGGTCCCACAGTGGAGCAAAAATCAGGCCATGTGGTCGAAGGAACTGCCAGCAGAACTTACAGACAGGACTGTGTCAAGTCAAAGATCTGGGGAAGTCATAGAAATGTATGCAGCATTTGAGGTCTCCATAATTCTCAAATGGAAGAACCAAAAATTGGACCATCACGGAAGAAGGTCCCTGGTAAAATAGGCAATGAAGAACCCAAACCGATGTGGTAATGGAAGAACCTTCCAGAAGGACAACCACCACTGTGACACTTCACCAATCTGGGCCTTATGGCAGAGTGGCCAAATGACACAATAAAAGCCCGCTTGGAGTTTGGAAAAAGTCATCTAAAGGACTCTGACACTACGAGAAACAAGACTCTCTGGTCTGATGAAACCACGATCCAACAGTTCAAAGTGGAGGAAGCCAGGTACCAACCACTCATCATCTTCACAATATCAGTCCAACAGTCAAACATGGTGGGTGGTAGCAGCTTCAGGGACTGGGAGAGTAATCGGCGTTAAGGGAAAGCTGAATGGAGCAAATATGGAGATACCCTCAATGAAAACCTTCCTCAGAACGCTCCAGACCTCAGACTAGGCCAAAGAGTCGAGTCCAACCGTAAGCACGGAGCACGGACAACACGTGACTAGCTTAGGGACAACTGAAAGTCATTGAGGGTTTCCATCTGTGGAAAGACCTGAAAACAGCTGTCCACTGCCAGTCTCCGTCCAACATGACAGAGCTGGAGAGGACCTGCAGAGAAGAATGGCAGACAAATCCCCAATTCCAGTTGAGTGAAGCTCGTGGGGTCAGACCTTAGAAGACTCTTTGGTGGGAACCGTTGCCAAAAGTGCCTCAATGAAGAACCGAGTAAAGGGACTGAGTGCTTGTGTCCGCGTGATATCTCATTATTGGATTTTTAATAAATTGCCAACAATTCCTAAACACCCGTTTTTGGTTTGTCATTCTGTGGTACTGAGTGTTGAGTGATGAGGGAGAAAAATGAATTGAAAGATTTGAACAACAAAACAAAAGTGAAGGGCCTGAGTGCCTTCTGAAGGTGCCGTGCAGTCGCAGCTAAAAGTCTGGAGAATGTCACAGGTGGTGGTTTCACAAAGTTTGCTGCTCCAGTGTTTTTAGATCTTTCTGTCAGATGTTTCTATGATTTACTGAAGTAGAATGACAAGCGTTTCAGGAGTTTCGAAGGCTTTTATTGACAATTCCATGACGTTTATACGCAGAGTCAATATTTGCAGTGTTGGCCCTTCTTTCTCTGTCAAGACCTCTGCAATTCACCCTGGCAGGCTGGCAATCAACTTCTGGGCCAAATCCTGACGGATGGCAGCTGCCCATTCTGGACATAATCAATGCCTGGAGTTTGTCGGAATCGGTGGGTTTTGTGTTTGTCCACCCGCCTCTTGACCGCGAGTTCTCAATGGGATTAAAGGGACTCGGGAGCTTCCTGGCCATGGACCCCACATTTTGATGTTTTCTTCCCCGAGCCACTCAGTTCTCACTTTTCCCTTCTGGCCCGGTGCTCCATCATGTTGGTCACCAAACTGTTCTTGGATGATTGGGAGAAGTTACTCTCGGAGGACGTTTTGGTTCCATAGCTGTGTTCTTAGGCCAAATTGTAAGTGAGAAGCAACCCCACACATGAATGGTCTCAGGTTGCTTTACTGTTGGCGCGACAAAGGACTGGCAAGACTCACCTTTTCATTTTTGTTTTTCTTTCTGGATGCCCCAAACAATCAGAAAAAATGACTTTTCCCCCAGCAGTCCTCAGCTGTCCAATAGCAGAATATCCGTCTGTCCCTGATGTTTTTCTTGCTTCTTGACACCAGGCCATCCACCTCACTCACACCTGCCTGCTGCCATTCCTGAGCCAGCTCTGCACTGGTGGTGCCCGCAGCTGAATCAACTTTAGGAGACACTCCTGGCACTTGCTGGACTTTCTTGAGCATCCTGAGGCCTTCTTCACCTCTCTATTGTAACTCAGACAGCGTGACAGAGTGACCTCCAGCCTTGTCCTTGTCACCACTCTCACCCGAGGATCACTGAAGTGGAGTGTCCCAAGTTGAGGCAGTGGCTCCTGGTGGGATTTTCCCCTGGAAAGGTCTGCAGGGAATTTAGAAAAAGCGTCAGTGCACCCCGCCACCCCCTGGGCAGATGTGTTACCATTATTCTCCAAGCCCTTCAGCTGCCTCCTATTCACACGTGTGTGACAACATCCACTTATTCTAATGACCCTAAGGGCTGAGCCCACCCTGGAGAGGACATGATTTCATCACAAGGCACACACGATGTCACAATCATACTTACGTATATCAGGCCAGATTGGGCTCTGTTACCAACATAAAATGAACACCTTTAAGATCTGAAAGAAAGCAAAAATAAATCCATGTGAACACGGATAAAACACACAGTACCACCCGGACAGCACATTTATGTTATAAACCTGGAGGTTCTCTGTTCTCATCCAAAATGGGAGAAGACCACTGGGTTCACAGGGAGCATGTGCCAGTTACTGGTCCTGGATTTGAATCCCCGTTACTGGTATTATTATACAGCAGTGCTAACCATCGTGCCCCTGCCATAACTGTTCTAATTTTATGCACAAGATACAATTCTGATTGTAATTTTATTTGTTGCAACAGTAAAGTCTTTCAAAGTCTAATATCTAGACAGTAACTTCACCTGTAACTTCCATCCATCCATTATCCAACCCGTTATATCCTAACTACAGGGTCATGGGGGTCTGCTGGAGCCCATCCCAGCCAACACAGGGCGCAAGGCAGGAAACAAACCCTGGGCAGGGTGCCAGCCCACCGCAGGGCACACACACACACACACACTAGGGACAATTTAGAATCGCCAATGCACCTAACCTGCATGTCTTTGGACTGTGGGAGGAAACCCACGCAGACAACATGCAAACTCCACGCACGGAGGACCCTGGAAGCGAACCCAGGTCTCCTAACAGTGAGACAGCAGCGCTACCCTCTGCGCCACCACGCCGCCCTCACCTGTAACATGATTCTTCCAAATGTTGTTCATACGTCTATCATCTTTCTGGCCATTCATCTACAGCAAACTGCTTTAACTCAGTTGTATTTAAGGGCATCAATATATCATGAATTGTGGTGCACCATTTCTGTGGGTGGTCTTTGATCTGCGCATTAACTTGACCTTCTTCTTCGGTCATTCTGCTGTGAGTTTCCTCGTCTTTTATTCATTGTGGTATTCCCTGTGTCCCCGTAATGTCAGTAAATGTAAAGTATGACAAGTAGGAAGTAAAAGGAGGTCTGAACATCGAAAGTCCACCTTATAAGAAGGATTTAGGAGTCGTAGTCGGCTCGGCACTCTCAACCGCCAGACAGTGTTCAGAAGACATTAAAAAAAGCTAACAGAATGTTATATAGCGCCTTGATGATGTGTGGAGTACAAGTCCAGGGAGGTGATGCTCAAGCTTTATAACGCACTGGTGAGGCCTCAGCTGGAGTCCTGGGTGCAGTTTTGGTCTCCGGGCTACAAAAAGGACATAGCAGCACAAGAGAAAGTCCAGAGAAGAGTGACTGGGCTGATTCAGGGGCTACAGGGGATGAGTGATGAGGAAAGATGAAAAGAGCTGAGCCTTAAGGAGATGAAGAGGAGACCCGACTGAAGTGTTTAAAATGATGAAGGGAATCAGTTCAGTGGATCGAGACGGTGACTTGAGTTCATCGAGAACACGGGGACACAGTTAAATTTCACACAAACATTAGGACGTTTTTCTTCACACAGTGAACCAGAGACACATGGAATAAGCTATGGAATCAGCAGAGCGCTGGCATCTTCTGCACACCATACACCCTAGGAGTCGTTGAACCCACTCTCTGACATTACAAAGTGGTCTTCCAGTTTGTGGCCGAGTTGCTGTTGTCCCTAAACGCTTGCACTTTCAATAATACCCCTTACAGTTGACTGAGGAAACATCCAGCAGGCATGAAATTTCACGAACCGTCTTATTGCAAAAGTAGCATCCAATCACAGTGCCACGCTTGAAGTCACCGGCTCTTCAGAACGAACGCATTTCATTTCACCAATGTTTGTAAATGGAGACTGAGTGGCGAGGTGCCTGACTTTATACACCTGTGACCATCGGGCCTGATCGAAACACCTCAATTCAGTCAATAAGAGGTGTGTCCCGATACCTTTGTCCATATAGTGTACCTCGGCTTGCTGCTGCCCTGTGGAGTCTGTAGTGGCCATTGTTCAATGTGAGGACAAAGAGCTGCGCCAGTGAAAGTCAAAGAAGCCATTGTGAGGCTGAGAAACAAGAATAAAACCACCGGAGACATACGGGGCACTGAATCTACATTCAGTTACAGCTGATTTTATGGAATACATTTGCAGGATTATCATTATGCTTTAATCTCTCTCTGTATATAAATCTATACTAATAAAAGGCAAAGCCCTCACTCACTCACTCACTCACTCGTCACTAATTCTCCAACTTCCCGTGTAGGTAGAAGGCTGAAATTTGACAGGCTCATTCCTTACGGCTTACTTACAAAAGTTAAGCAGGTTTCATTTCGAAATTCTAAGCGTAACGGTCATAACAGTCGACAACGTCCGCCATGAACTTTCTTATTTCTGGCCCCATCTTCACGAAATTTGGTAGGCGGCTTCCCTGCGCTAACTGAAACCAATGTACGTACTTATTTCGGTGGTATGATGCCACTGTCGGCCGTCATATTGAACTTTTCAATAGTCTTTGTTACTTATGGGCCCATCTTCAAGAAGTTTGGTACGCGGGTTCTCAACGCTAACTGAATCCTACTTACGTACATATATACGTCCATAGCCTGCAGCTCGGTCACCGTGTGAGGCGGCGTTGGGTCCCCCATCCCAACGTCTCCCACGTTGTTGGCTGCCTTCCTATTTAAGGCCGTCCGTCGCTCCTGTCTCTACATTCCCTTCCTTGCTTCGCCACGGGATTCACGTCTCCCTGCTGATAACTACAGCCTTTTTATTTAATCCACAGCTTCTCCGCTGTTTTATTGCTCATTTATTACGATTATAGTTATTGTGTAGGTATTTTAGACTTACTTTACATTGTTCAGGTCCCCATTTCCTTTATCGTTCCAACTGTACCCCCATTAACATGTCTATCGAGGTGATCACCATCGATCAAAGAACTGTCACTTACCGAGTGGTTTCCATGCCCGGAGATGGCACCTGCCCTTTCCATTCTCTTTGTTACATATTGCACGGCCATATCAGGCTCACTCTTGATATCCATTGTGTCTTATGTATTGAATGACTGGCACAGGTTCAAGGTGTGGACTGATGACGGTGCAGGAGATAATTAGACTACACAGGAGCACTAGAAGAGTGAAATGCTTAAGCCCTTCACCTATGGATCTGCATGTGAGTTGATGGCTGCCGCTGAATTGTTCGGTTGACACTTCCAAGTGTACCAAAATGGCCAAATATTTTACACCTTTGGACAACCGCCAATGCCTCTTAAACATCTTAGATTCACAGGTGACGATTTCAGTAGTGGACACTCTGATGTTTATGAATGTTTAAACTCTCAAAAGCTGGATGTGAAGTTATCGATGAAACTGGTTGTATACTTACAACGCTTGACAGACGCCGAATGTCACTTCAACACAAGTCCTGCAAATACTGTCGTCATTGAAACAAACCATGAAACTCAAACCGATTACGACAGCAGCAATCCAAGCTGTGAGATCTGAGACAAGATTACTGTTCACATGGCCGACTGTACGTTACATGCTCAAGAGTAAGCTCAGCACACAGCTTGGTCACATTACAACCGGACTTCTGAACTGACAACGTGATATATAAAGAGATCCTTAACAGATAATTATTGGTATATTTTCCCTCAGTTTAAAAAGGTTTAATTTTCTTCTTAATAAAAGTTTTAAGGCAGTAGTTCGCCGCTGCGAAGCGCTGGTATTTTGCTAGTTTTTCATAAAAGCACTTTCCACTTTTGCACCATCCCCTTGCTATGTTGTGCCTCACTGCCTAGCTCATCGGTAACTTTACTGATGGTGTTGGGTTCAGGGCTCCCGTAAAGACGGATGGTAGCATGCAGCAAACCAGCATCGTCACATGCCTGTGGTACCAATTTATTCACGCGAATCTGAGAGAAACGCAGCGGACCGAGGCATTAGAGCGGGGTCCACCTCACTCACGCTCCATCCTCGGGTGTATCTTACATCCACTTAGCTAGCGAACGAGAGAACTACTTAACGGATTTAGATCAGGGTTTTTTTTTCTAGAATTTGCTTGAACATTCTGGTTGATTTTGCGACTTCTCTCATCGTGCTAAGAATCACAGTTTGCTTGCTGGATCGAGATATTCACGCTAATCTGAGAGACAGGCTGTGGGGGGCCGAGGGGAGTGGGAAGCGTGACTTCAGGAGTGGGAAGTCGCTCTGCTTCTGCCTTTTGGAGTGTACTGTGCCTGCGCTTAGCTAGCGATACCGTTTTCTTTATTGGTTTTTAACGTTTGTCCTGTTTCACTACTACGCGGTGGGACGGCTAGGTTATCATAAAACAAAGCACTAGGGTGTTGCACCGTGTTAGCCATTATGGATGTTTTGAGAAGTCAAGCAAAATGACGCCTTTTATTGGCTAACTCAGCGTTTCTCAACATTTATGTGTTTGCGACCTGAGTTTTCATAACAGTTTTAATCGTGCCCCCCTAACGTTTTTTGAAAGGAGCCCACTAATACCAATTTGTTCTTTTTTAATTAATGATATACAGTGCATCCTGAAAGTATTCACAGCGCATCACTTTTTCCACATTCTGTTATGTTACAGCCTTATTCCAAAATGGATTAAATTCATTTTTTCCTCAGAATTCTACACACAACACCCCATAATGACAACATGAAAAAAGTTTACTTGAGATTTTTGCAAATTTATTAAAAATAAAAAAACTGAGAAAGCACATGTCCATAAGTATTCACAGCCTCAGCCATGAAGCTCCAAATTGAGCTCGGGTGCATCCTGTGTCCCCTGATCATCCTTGAGATGTTTCACTGGAGTCCACCTGTGGTCAATTCAGTTGACTGGACATGATTTGAAAGGCACACACCTGTCTATAGAAGGTCCCACAGTTGACAGTTCATGTCAGAGCACAAACCAAACATGAGGTCAAAGGAAATGTCTGTAGACCTCCAAGACAGGATTGTCTCCAGGCACAAATCTGGGGAAGGTGACAGAAAAATTTCTGCTTCCTTTGAAGGTCCCAATGAGCACAGTGGCCTCCATCATCTGTAAGTGGAAGAAGTTCGAAACCACCAGGACTCTTCCTAGAGCTGGCCGGCCATCTAAACTGAGCGATCGGGGGAGAAGGGCCTTAGTCAGGGAGGTGACCAAGAACCCGATGGTCACTCTGTCAGAGCTCCAGAGGTCTTCTGTAGAGAGAGGAGAACCTTCCAGAAGGACAACCATCTCTGCAGCAATCCACCAATCAGGCCTGTATGGTAGGGTGGCCAGACGGAAGCCACTCCTTAGTAAAAGGCACATGGCAGCCCACCTGGAGTTTGCCAAAAGGCACCTGAAGGACTCTCAGACCATGAGAAACAAAATTCTCTGGTCTGAGACAAAGATTGAACTCTCTGGTGTGAATGCCAGGCGTCACGTTTGGAGGAAACCAGGCACCGCTCATCACCAGGCCAATACCATCCCTACAGTGAAGCATGGTGGTGGCAGCATCAGGAACTGGGAGACTAGTCAGGATAAAGGGAAAGATGACTGCAGCAATGTACAGAGACATCCTGGATGAAAACCTGCTCCAGAGCTCTTGACCTCAGACTGGGACGACGGTTCATCTTTCAGCAGGACAACGACCCTAAGCACACAGCCAAGATATCAAAGAAGTGGCTTCAGGACAACTCTGTGAATGTCCTTGAGTGGCCAGACTTGAATCTGATTGAACATCTCTGGAGATCTTAAAATGGCTGTGCACCGACGCTTCTCATCCAACCTGATGGAGCTTGAGAGGTGCTGCAAAGAGGAATGGGCGAGACTGGCCAAGGATAGGTGTGCCAAGCTTGTGGCATCACATTCAAAAAGACTTGAGGCTGGAATTGCTGCCAAAGGTGCATCGACAAAGTATTGAGCAGAGGCTGTGAATACTTATGGACATGGGATTTCTCAAATTTTTATTTTTAATAAATTTGCAAAAACTTCAAGTAAACTTTTTTCATGTTGTCATTATGGGGTGTTGTGTGTAGAATTGTGAGGAAAAAAATGAATTTAATCCATTTTGGAATAAGGCTGTAACTTAACAAAATGTGGAAAAAGTGATGAAGCGCTGTGGATACTTTCAGGATGCACTGTATCATAGATGCATATTTTATTATACCTACTTAACATTTATCGACATTTATCTAACTCTATGTTCATTTTTCTAGTATCAGACTGTAGTTTAAGTTCATTTGTTTTGGTTTCAATAGATATATTTTTCATATTTTCCATTCTTTTTTTTTTTCACATCTTCGCGCCCCCCCAGATTGAGAACCACTGGGCTAACTGAAGAGATTACAATATGCAAGCTTTCGAGGCAACTCAGGCCCCTTCTTCATGTTGTACTCATAAAAACCTGAAATATATAAAAATGATGGGATGGAAAACACTGCCATGAGTGACCCAACAGAGGAGCAGGACGTTTCCGCTGATCTCATTACTCTGCGCTAGCTCTAATCGAGCAGTGTGGCTGGAGAGCAGAGCCCTGAACCTGCTCGTTGTAGCTACTCGACAGCCGAGATAGCCCTTTTAACCTGCACATGTCAGAATTATTAATTGCGGTCAGACACGCACTTTGGCTCTCCCAAAAAGGGGGCTCGGATATACCTCTTCCGATTTTTTACAACTCTTTCCATACAAGACAACCTTTCTCTGGCAGCGAGACAAGGCAAGCAGGAGAAGGGCAGGACTGCAGAGGGTCTCCAAACACATAGGGCTTATTGTTTTTGTGAAATGTAGACGGGAAGCTCTCGATTCCCCATGTGGGCCGGGATAGGAATCTTAGACAATACAAGTGATCCTCGGCAAGCTGGAATGTCTTTTTTTTTTATTCTTGGCCTTGTCCCGAGTCTGCACAGCGTAACAGGAACTGGACAGGAAGGCCGGGACTAAGGTGAAAAGCGGGTTAATTTCAGAATGATGTTACCTCTCAAAACAATTGAACAATAACAGAACGTTAAGTGGGCTGTGCACAGATGATTGCGTGGAGTGGAAACTGCAGATGATTTGGATCATTAAATTCGCCACAATCACTGATTAGCCTCTTAAACAGAAGGGTCATAAATGACATTTTTGCACAGGTCAAGTTTATTTTCACACATATTTTGTAATTTCCTCATTTTGGGCTTATGGATTCATTTTAATTGTCATTTTAATCGGGATGTCATGCTACGATTTTGCGTTTTACTTTTGTTCCATCGTTTTGGGGGTTTCGTTGTGACCAGAGCAATATCGTGGCTGCCTTGTCACCAGATGTTGTCACTAGCCATGTCCAAATATTTAATGTTTTACCAAGAAAATGTTACCCTTTAGCTATTGCACAACATTCATTAGTGAGTTAGGCCTTTTCTCATTTGCGATTTATTTATTTTTTACCTGTTGGGCTTTCTTGTCTCTCTGACTTTTTGACCCCCTGCTTCGTTTTATGGACTATGGTCATTCTCATCTCCCCGCACCTTCACTTTAGCATCAGCAGGCAGAGCACATTCTAAACTTTTTATGCACGAAATGCACGGTGTTTAAATGCAACAAGTACAAAAAAATAAAAAAGAATGACTTGCACTTCTTAGGGTGGCGCGGTGACGCAGTGGGTAGCGCTGCTCCCTCGCAGTAAGGAGACCGGGGTTCGGAGTTTGCAGGTTCTCCCCGTGTCTTGATGGGTTTCCTCCCGCAGTCCAAAGACATGCAGCTTAGGTGCATTGGCGATCCTAAATTGTGTGTGTGTGTGCCCTGCGGTGGGCTGGCACCCTGCCCGGGGTTTGTTTCCTGCCTTGCACCCTGTGTTGGCTGGGATTGGCTCCAGCAGACCCCCGTGACTCTGTAGTTAGGATATAATGGGTGGATAGATGGACTTGCACTTAGAATGTGAAATGCTGTACTTGTGTTTTCCTCACCTGGCACGGGCGGCGGAGGTTTCGCGTATTCAGTGTTGGTGTTTTCCCAGTGGGCAGCACTGCTTCACAGTCATTGTCTCAGGGAGCGTTTCAGGCTTGGCAGGTGCAGGCCTACAAATCAATTAAAATGTATTTTATATATCAGCCTTTACAGACAGCAACATCACAAGATGCACTTAGTACAGCAAGTTAATCAAAAAGCAATATACACTGAAAACCTTCCAAATGGCTTAATGGTGGAAGCTATTAGGCAGCACATTAAAGTCAGGATCAGAAGTAAAGACACAGTGGAGTCACTTACTGAATAAAACAGAAGGCAGAACAGACTTAACAACGTCGTAGGCCCCCGGGCAAAGTACGGCACAAGACAGACACATACAGAGGCATCAGGACAAAAATGTGGGACCCTATGCTCGTGGGGTGCCCAGCGTGATCGTGCGTTAATGCGGCACACTCTGAAAAGCTTCAGTGGTAGAGCATGCGTGTGTAAAGTCAATTATTGAACAGGCTATCCATCCATCCATCCATTATCCATACTGCTATAATCCTAACTACAGGGTCACGGGGGTCCACTGGAGTCAATCCCAGCCTACATAGGGTGCAAGGCAGGAAACAAACCCCGGGCAGGGCGCCAGCCCACCGCAGGGCACACACGCACACACACCAAGCACACACTAGAGACAATTTAGGATTGCCAATGTACCTAACCTGCACGTCTTTGGACTGTGGGAGGAAACCCACGCAGACACGGGGAGAACATGCAAGCGAACCCAGGTCTCCTCACGGCGAGGCAGCAGCGCTACCCACTGCGCCACCATGCCGCCTCGAACAGGCTAATGAAGCAAAATTCAGACCTATACTTCCCCACCTAACATTTGATAAATACATAGAGAGAGAGAAAGAGGTTAGGAGCACACGCTAATACAGCGCATACGGCCAAACGTACGTAGAATCTGAAGATCACATCTTTAAGCGCCTGCTGAGTATCTCATTGCAAAAGCCATGTGTGTTAATATGGAGGTGACCCCCGACCCACCTCCTTTGCTGCTATAACTGTGTGATGAAATAACCAAAGAAATACACTTGAAAAGAGTTGGGGAATTGCCCCTTATAATGTTCCGACGAGCAGGTGAAAGAATCGCAGCAAAAGCGATCAAAAATCAACGACATTTGATACCGAAAGCAGTGAGTAAGGTGTTCTTATAGCAAAAAATGGTGGCTGGAAGCAAGTTTGAGCGGAAGTGACATCATTGGTCTGCAACCAGAAGTGATGTCATCAGGTGGGGACCGGAAGTAGCATCATCTTGCTGAGCCAGAAAGTGACCGTTATCTTGAGGGGACCAGAAGTGATGTCATCTTGAGGGGACCGGAAGTGGGTTTGGAGTTTGTGCCTGGTTGCCATTTTGTGGATTTGGTAGGTGAAATATATCATTATTTGTCTTCACAATTTCTGGTGAGAAAAGAGGACAGGCATTAATTCTCGATAATAACCCTTCATGTCGCCAGAGTTCACTCACCTTAGGGATCGATGGCTGCCTCCTAAGCACTCGTGTGTGACAAACTGTCTCCAGTCTCCAGTAAATGCTTTACATTTGGTTTTGGTCATAAGCTGTACGGACTCACTTCAATTCAACCCCAGCAGTATTGGTTAGCACTGGTTTTGAGAGATAAGGCCAGGCTCCCAGTCGGTGTTCCAGTTCATCTCAATGCTCCTCAGGTGAGGGCTTTGTGCAAACCAATCGAATTCTTCTGCATCAGTCTTGGCAATCCAGCTCAGCGGGACCTCGCTTTGTTGTGCCGAAACACAAAAGGGCCTTCGCCAAACTGTTGTCACAAATTTCAAATCACATAACTCTCTAGAACATTCTGTAGCAGTAACTAAGGAGGCAAGTCCAGAAAAATAGTCCATGGCAATAACCCTTCTCCACCCAACTTTACAGTTTGCATTATGCATTTAGATTGGTGAGGGTCTCCTGGCATCAGCCAAACCAAGATTCATCCTTCTACAGCATCCATTTCCACTGCTCCAGAGAGTAATGGCCAGGTGTTTAAGATCATCTCAGCCAAAGCCGGGCATTGTACATGGTGACCTGAGCTTGTGTGCAGCTGGCCAGCTGCTGAAAGCCATTTTATTGCTTATGAGATGAATGGGTCTTCTGCTGATTTTTGCTTCTGGAGGTGGTCTGGTATGGGCGATGTATCTGAGGACAGACGCTTCAGCACTTAACAACCCTGTTCTGTCAGATTGTGTGGACCGCTACTTCGTGGCTAGACTGTGGTTGCTTCTAGAGCTTTCCACCTCACAAGAACAGCATTTACGTTTGACCAGGGCAGTTCTAGAAGGGCAGAAATGTGATGAAATGACTTGTTGAAAAGGTGGCATCCTATAACAACAGCACATTAAAAGTAACTGGGCAAGGTGTCAACATTTAGACAGATAGATGTGAAAGGCACTATATCATAGATAGATAGATAGATAGACAGCGTAGTTGGCAGGATTAGATAGATAGATAGATAGATAGATAGATAGATAGATAGATAGATAGATAGATAGATAGCGTAGCTGGCAGGATTAGATAGATAGATAGATAGATAGATAGATAGATAGATAGATGGCAGGATTAGATAGATCAATAGATAGATCGATAGTGTAGTTGGCAGGATTAGATAGATAGATAGATAGATAGATAGATAGCATAGTCGGCAGGATTAGATAGATAGATAGATAGATTGATAGATAGATAGATAGATGGCAGGATTAGATAGATCAATAGATAGATCGATAGTGTAGTTGGCAGGATTAGATAGATAGATAGATAGATAGATAGATAGATAGATAGATAGATAGATAGTGTAGTTGGCAGGATTAGAAAGATGCCTACTTTTGGCCGAATTGGAACACCACCTGCTAGTCAGGCCTTATCCCCCAACTCCAGTGCCCCAATGTCTCTCTACGGAGGTTGCATGTTTTTTTTTTTTATTTTATGCACCTGCTAGCAATGGATGCGTTTAAAATAGGTGACCCCACTAATTTAAGGGGTATCCACACGCCTCTGCCCATATACCACTGGGCTAAGACGCAGACCTCTTATTGCTCAGTTATCTTCTTATACTTTCTTTGCACAGTCTGATCTCCCTTACTGGGACAGTTTCCAGTATCAAAGCTCTAAGGTGACTTACAACATCTGTGGTGGGCTGGCGCCCTGCCCGGGGTTTGTTTCCTGCCTTGCGCCCTGTGTTGGCTGGGATTGGCTCCAGCAGGCCCCCTGTGACCCTGTAGTTAGGATATAGCGGGTTGAATAATGGATGGATGGATGGACTTACAACATCTGAGGTACAGCTGGTTACACGTCTTTCTGTTTTTTCCAGATGGCGCACAGGCAGGTGAAGTGACTTGCTCGTGGTCACACAGCGTCAGTAACGGGATTTGAACCCACAGTCTTAAGGTTTGAGGTCCAAAGCCTTAACCGCTATGCCACACTACTTTACAGTACACTGCTGATTGGTGTTTTTTTTACCACAGCATGATGTTTGTGAAAATATACTTTTTAGCAAAACCTGCTCTTTTGGCCAGCAAACGTTTACCCTGAAAATATTACACTAATTACACTCCAATGCAGAAGAGACCTTAAATGCCAAGATGAAAAGAAAAAAAGAATGATATATTTAGTACATTTCTACTTTGCTCTCAGTTGAGAACAAACATTACTCGACTTCCTCATATGCAGGTTTCTGAAATCAATTCTTGGAAGGACAGAACAATACGGCAGGAAGGAGCTACACTGAGATTTTTTACTATAATGACACCTTTAGCATGGCCTTTCATGGCGAGGAAATTGTGAAAGCTCTGATAGGAGGGTCTTGTAGCCTAATGGCTAAGAACTAGGCCTGTAATCTCAAGGTTGCAGGTTCAGTTCCTATCGATGACTCCCTGTGTGACTCTATTTTTAGTCACCTCACTTCAGATATGTGGAGACTCTACGTACTAAACTACAAGGAAAGCATCTTTGGATGGTGTTAAAAAAGAACACAGAACATCCTCCAAATTTGCTTCATACAATTTAAGGACGCGGGAGCCCCTGGATGGAGCATCAGTCCACCGCAGAACCCACTAATGCACAAACAGAAAGCCAGTTGACGAAGGCCAATCATCCTGACTTCCTCTAAGCCACGCAGACACGGGGGGGAACATGCAAACTCCATGCAGGGAGGACCCGGGAGACACAAACCCTGCTCTTCGTACCCACTGCGCCACCCTCTTTGTGAGACATTTGGTGCAAATAAACCTTCTACTGTCCCGGGGTGCTGCAATGCCCCCTACTGGTCACTCAAATTGCTATTACTTTTTGATTTACCCTTGCATAATTTTGGAAAAGGCAACTGTTATCCAAATAGCATCAACTACATAGACACTTACCACTACAGCACTCTAATACCACCCTGCCCAGGATTCTTACGGATGCTGAGAGAATCAGTAGGCACACATATTGGGGGAAAACATGAAAGGAAACAATAATGGTTTTTATCGGAATCACCTTCCCAAGTAAGATTAGCATTTTGATAAATGAATAAACTGTGGTGGGCTGGCACCTGCCCGGGGTTTGTTTCCTGCCTTGCACCCTGTGTTGACTGGGATTGGCTCCGCCAGACCCCCTGTGACCCTGTAGTTAGGATATAGCGGGTGGGATAATGGATGGATGGATAAATGAATAAAAATCCACACACTTATTTATTTTTCGGATTGTCTTTTTCCATTTATAGGTACCCAATGAACCAGAGCCTACCCGAGGAGCACTTGGCACAAGGCACGAAAAAAACGCCTCGGAGGAAAGAGCAGTTCGTTACAAGGCACGTTAACGTTTACTTCACAGATTAATCCAACATGAAAGTGTGCTGAATATGGAAGGCAAATAAAGAACCTGGAGAAATCTCAAACGGCACACCAACCCCGACAGAGCTGGAAGCCGAACTGCAGATTCTTCCAATTGTGAGTTAGCGGCCGTAGCCCCCCGTGCTGCCCACCCAGAACAACAAGTCTATCATCGCTGTGTTTTTGTTTCTGCTACCCAGAATTAATTTTTTAGACATGTCTATTTCTTTTGGCAATAGCTGAATATGGTGCATGGGAGGTGCTGCTTAAGCCCACTTAATCACTCGAGTGCACTTTTTGAACCCCTCTGGTGCCATTATTTTCACTTGGGAAACTTGGACAGCTGCACGCCCATGTCAACAACAGAGAGGATGAAGTTCTACTGTTTTATTTCAACACCAGCAGTAATAGGCGGAGGATATCCTCAATTAGGCGCGTAAGGCGCACAATGAACTGTCTCACTGACAGAAATATGACTTTTGTTATCATATACTGGAAAGAGGGCCGTGCTCTTAACTACCCTTCAATAACACGTTGCTCTTTCCGTCTCGCTATTCTTTTTTCCTCCAACACTTTACCTCTGGTTTGATTATTCTTGGTCAAGGAATGGCTTATTTTACCTCACGGATCTCAACACTATGGGCTGTCACTGGGATGCTGCCAATGTGTCTGAAAGACGCAACAAATATCATTTGTTATACCTCACTTATGCGCCTTCTTCAGAATTCTGTTTTATACGCTGACATTTCATAATGAACGCCACGAAAACACACAATGTACATTTACAGTAAAAAATGTTCTGATCAATCCATAAAATTAGCACAGGCCAGTGAAGAGAAACAATGAGGGGTCAGTGATGGGGACTGAACCAGCAAGTTTATGATTTTAAAGAAGGCTTTCCCTAGAAGGCTTATTGATATTGTAATGTACAGTTGCTTCCATGTTTCTAAAATAAAAGCACTGGCAGAATTACTGACTCACTCACAATCTAACACTGAAACGATGGCAGGGACTGAGACTGCAGCCTTGTGGTTTACTGTCTGCACATAAACGACTTATACCACTACACACCTTACTCCATAGACTGATTTTCTACAGTAAAACCAACAACAACGTAATTACCAGCATCATCACAATGTCGCAGTTCTATATTTCTGCAATGAGGGTATTGGAATATGAAGTGACTTGGAGTGGTCTTGTCACATGTACCGAGTACAGCGAATTCATCACTTGAAAGTCCGACCAACCTGCAACACGTCATCACTCTGCTATCGAAAACAAGAATGTGTTAAAATATAAAACTTTATTTCCTAGGATTTATAACCAATTTTTTGGCTGTACAGCTCCCAAACAGCGTGATGACGGCTATTTCAAGTCAAGTGGCTTCATTGTCATACCATTCATACACCACATTACAGAATACAATGCAACAAAATAACATGTCCTGGGACTGTGGAGTAACCCATACATAAAAACAGGATAAGAGTAAGACAATATTGAACTAAACTATACTAGAGATAGAAAGATAGATGAAAGGCACTTTATGATAGATAGATAGATAGATAGATAGATAGATAGATAGATAGATAGATAGACATGAAAGGCATTATTTAATAGATAGTGTTGTGATGTGAGATTTTGCATATAACTTGATAAATATTTTGTATGTCTTTATTTGTAATTTAGGCAAAGCAGTGTAATGAGAAGCATTCATGTTTACAACCCAAGGAATGGCTCTCTTTGAATTTTATGACAGGATTTGGGGGATGTGCCTTAAACCAGTTTGGCGAGTGTTTCTCTGCTAAAGTCTTTCAACCCCTGCAAGAAAGCCAGGTTACGTTAACATCTGGTTTGGGGACAGGTGTTAAGATGTTCTATTTTCCCCCATTGGTCTGAAGTATGGCTGTTTGGAATTGGCTTGGATCAGAAGCTTTTAAGCACCATGATGTCCTATTGGCTGCAGGGGTTGGACAGAACATCTATAAATGTACTTGTTTAACCTCACACTATCTCTCTTACTAACCTCTGATGATGAAGACAACAAAATGAAGAGCACAGCTCAGCAGACATATTGAGACGGGCATTTGGCCTGTTCTGAAGACAGCTGAGCACCAATGATGCCTTAAGATGCCTTAACTAGAGACATTTTAAGTAACTAACAAGTCTGTGTCCCACCTGAACTACACATCACCATTTAATCAGGTTGTATGGTTGCCAATATTCAAATGTACTTTGCATTTTGTTATTATTTATGAATATTAGAAAATAATACATTACTTTATGTGTAACTTAACTCCTGCTTGTCTTTTTACTAAATCTAATTGCCTGAGATTATAGATGTAGGAGGGAAGGTGGGGATAAGTTATATACTATAGTACCTTATAAACAGTGGTAAGTCTGTGAGATTAGGCATTCTGACAAAAGCTACTTATTAATAATACAAAAGGGGAAAGTAGAACAATATATTACTCTACCAAGATAAAACAGATAGATAGATAGATAGATAGATAGATAGATAGATAGATAGATAGATAGAAAGGCACTATATAATAGATAGATAGATAGGCACTATATAATAGATAGATAGATAGATAATAAGTAAATGGATAGATAGAAAAAAAGTGTTAATAAATAAATGATAACAATAACTAGCAGCAAGTGTAAGAAATGCACTGCATAGAAATAAACTCCTAGCAGCAGATCTAAGTGCGTGGGGTCAGCACAGAGTTCAGTGTCTGGACAGCCAAGGTGTAGAAGCTGTTGCAGAACCTGGCAGGTCTGGATGCTACTACACCTTCTAGTAGATGGAAATGGGATAAAGAGACAGTGGAAAGGTTGGTGTTGTCCACCACAATGCTGTAGGCTCAGATGACACACTTCAAAAAGACGCCTTTAACAGAGGACTGAGGGGTCCTAATGGTGCACACAATCCCTTGTAGGACCCTGCAGTCAGCAGCACTGCAGTTCCCAAACCAGATGGGGATGCAGCTGGTCAGGAGGCCCTCAATGCCCCTGTAGAATGTGGTTGCCTTTCTCAGCCACCGCAGGAAGTGGAGATGCTGCTGTCCCTTCTTGTGTTAATTGACCACATAATTTCAGCTGCCAGGGGCACACCAAGGAAATTGGTGCTCTTGACCAGTTCCACCACAGAGCCCTCGATGTGCAGTGGGGTGTGGACAGCATGGGCCTTCCTGAAATCACAGTCTTCACCAATAACAGATCTTTGGCTTGTTAGTGTTTAACTTGTCCATGTCAGCTCATTCTTAAAACTTAGGGTTTTATTTTTTCCTTTCTAGTGATATGTGGTTTGAAGCCTAAAACGGAGGAGTAATTTTCAGTTCTTCACTTTCCCTTCTGAGTATTTAATGAAACCAAATAGTGAATGATAAATACACACAGGTGGAAACGGAGACAAGCTAGACGGAGAACTGCTGGTAACTTTGTCATTTTTATCTTGCGGCAGTTCAACCAATGAATACAGTTATTTAAGGCTAAAATAAGCAATTAAGGGTCCAAAACCTTAACAAGAGAGACAACTAAAATGAAGCAGAAAAATGTCCCTTGAGTCATAAGTGCTTCATCAGCAATGAATGATTTCTCATCAAACAATTGGGCTGGAACAAAATCCTGAAGCCACTGCGGCACTCTGAGACCAACATTGCTTAGCCCTGATTTAAAAGGCCCGCGTCGTACACAGCAAAAACATTAAATGTAGTTAATTAGTACCAAAAACTAATTAAGATAATGGTCAGGACAGCATTTCTCAACCTTTAAGTATTTGCGAACCCGAGTTTTCGTAACAGTTTTAATCGCGCCCCCCTAATACATATTTTATTATACCTACTTAACTTTTATCGACATTTATCTAACTCTCTATTTATTGTTCTAGTATCAGAATGTAGTTTAAGTCAATTTGTTTTGGTTTCAACGGATGTTTTTTTCATATTTTTGATTCTTGTTTTCTTTTTTTCACATCTTCGTGCCCCCCTTTTTCTTACTTCGCACCCCCCTAAATAATGTGAACCACTGGGTTAGGATGAAAACCTGCAGCTACTGTGGCTCTCCAGGATCGGAGTTGGCCACCCCATTACAGTCTGTGGAAGTGATGTCACATCGCGGCACTTCCTGGTGTAGCAATTAACTGATACTAACACCATAGCCACTGATCGGTAAAAGTCACCAAAACTGGTGGCTCACAGATAAATAACAATAATTATATTTTGTCATACCTTAAAAAAATATATATAGCAAAGGAAGCAGAAATTGAAACCTGCACTGTTCAAAATCCAAAATCATGACAGCAGGAACTTGTCAATCAAATGTTTTGTGCATTCTGCATTTGGCTTTGTGCATCACTAACATTACCTTTTCTTTTGTTAATATCCGTATTGTTATAATGGTGCCCTCATCTCACTGTCATTTTGTGTATTTGTTTTTTTTTTTACAGGCTCCAGCATTTTTTTGTTTTTGTTGTTGTTTGCATGGCGGCCTCCATTTTGGTGACTGGTTACTATGATGCTCTGTCTGTTGCTAGGGTGGAGTCTGCATTAGAAGCTGGACTGCTGACCTCCTGCATTACAGCTTAGAATCATAGCTGCTAGGGTCACATTATGTAGAAGGACACATCAGCCTGGCACTAATCCCAGGATATCCTACTCCAATACTTCATCATCTATAAAGTTAGCAATATCTTATTGGTTATGAGAATCTGTATTCTTCAGCATATCAAACCACCATGCTAGAAGAAAAACTTTAGTATCATCATTTTTTATGTTTCTTTACAAGAATCAGTTCAGTGGAAACATATAATATAATTTATTACACATTGTAAAAGAGCAGTTCCTAGAAGTTGCCGGAAAAGAGGTTGATAAGGGTGGCTCGATAAAAATAATGTTGCTGACTGAACAAAAAAAAAAGGCCAGCAGAGTGGTTTGTGCTTGACCTTCTAACTACGAGGGACTATATCTGTTGTGACGGATGGCCGGGGCCCATGCCCGGCTGGGACGCCCCTGCAGCATAGGTTCCAGGGGAGCAAGCATGGGAAACATAATATCTCCCCCTGGATGCCAGATGGCAGCCTCCCTGGGTTGCAGCGGTGCCTTGGACCGCTGCACAGCTTGTCAGACGTGGGAGCATAAAAGATGTAGTGGTGTGAAGATTAATGAGTAGGACATCAAGTGCAGTCTTTGTTTGTAGAGGTTAGATAGATAGATAGATAGATAGATAGATAGATAGATAGATACTTTATTAATCCCAAGGGGAAATTCCAATACTCCAGCAGCAGCATACTGATAAAAAACAATATTAAACATTTTTATAACAGACCATAACTTTGTATAATGTTAACGTTTACCCCGCTGGGTGGAATTGAAGAGTCGCATAGTGTGGGGTCTCCTCAGTCTGTCAGTGGAGCAGGATGGTGACAGCAGTCTGTCGCTGAAGCTGCTCCTCTGTCTGGAGATGATCCTGTTCAGTGGATGCAGTGGATTCTCCATGATTGACAGGAGTCTGCTCAGAGCCCGTCGCTCTGCCATGGATGCCAAACTGTCCAGCTCCGTGCCTACAATAGTGCCTGCCTTCCTCACCAGTTTGTCCAGGCGTGAGGCGTCCCTCTTTTTTATGCTGCCTCCCCAGCACACCACCGTGTAGAAGAAGGCGCTCACCACAACCGTCTGGTAGAACATCTGCAGCATCTTATTGCAGATGTTGAAGGATGCCAGCCCTCTAATGAAGTGTAGTCGGCTCTGTCCTCTCTTACACAGATCATCAGTATTGGCAGTCCAGTCCAATTTATCATCCAGCTGCAGTCCCAGGTATTTATAGGTCTGCACCCTCTGCACAGTCACCTCTGATGATCACGGGGTCCATGAGGGGCCTGGGCCTCCTAAAATCCACCACCAGCTCCTTGGTTTTGTTGGTGTTCAGGTGAAAGTGGTTTGAGTCCCACCATTTAACAAAGTCCTTGATTAGGTTCCTATACTCCTCCTCCTGCCCACTCCTGCAGGGTTTCATGGGAGTTGGAGTTTGGTGCAGCCCTGTTGGGTTCTGCAGACGCCGCCAGGGGGTGCGGCAGCAGGAGCTGCTATCCCCTTTTGGGCACTAGTTTCACCACACCCGGAAGTGCAGCCGGATGTCGGCAATCAAGTACCTAATAAAAGGAGCCAGCGACCACCACTCAGCGGCCAGAGTCAGGTGGGTGAGGACGAAGCTTAGAGGAGGAGTGGTGGTGCCAGAAGAGAGAAGTGTGTGGTGTGTTTTCAAGTGCTTATTTGTACACTTGAGACTGTGTTGTGGGGATTACGGGGAAGGTGTACCCCACAGGTGAAGAATAATAAAAGTTTGTTGGTTTTTATACGTGCCTCCGTGTCGGGTCAGGCGCCTATATAGCGCCTTTGTTACACTATATATGCAGTCCGCACATCCCCATCATCTCTCTAGTGGTTTTCTGAATTCCTGCTGTAACCCAAAGATATACCTGTTAGGTTAATTGGTATCTTTTTAGCTTAACATTCCCAAACCTGTTTAATTCAATTCAGTTTCCCAGGTGCCTGAGCCTAGCCTGGCTGGAACAAGTGCTTGGCTAGAAACAGCCGTGGACAGACAGCAACTCCATATGGTTTTGCCTCGCAGATCCAGTCTTGTGGGATCAAATCCCAAGCCCAGTTTTGGTCTGCGTGCAGTTTGTAATTTTTCCCTATACCTATTTAAACGCATCCACGTCACATTGACTGACAATTCCAAAGCAGCCTGGCATGAATGTCAGTGTGAGTGTGCGATTGAACCCTACAATGGATTATCATCCTGTCCAAAGAAGTTTCCAACGCTGTGCCCAATCCTGCTAAGACAGACTCTGGTCCCTGGACTGGATTAAGCGGATTGGAGAATTTTTATTTTTTTTGTAACTGATTTTACGGAAGGGTGGCACGGTGGTGCAGTGGGTAGCACTGCTGCCTCGCAGTTAGGAGACCCGGGTTCTCTTCCCAGGTCCTCACTGCGTGGAGTTTTCAAGTCCAAAGACATGCAGGTTAGGTGCACTGGTGATCCTAAATTGTCCTTGGTGTGTGTGTTTGTGTACCCTGCGGTGGGCTGGCACCCTTGCGCCCTGTGTTGGCTGGGATTGGCTCCAGCAGACCCCCGTGACCCTGTAGTTAGGATATAGAGGGTTGGATAAAGGATGGATGGATGGATAAAACATCAGTTACCCTCTGACTTCAGACAGGAGAGTTAGGATTCTTCCAGTTGAGCGAGACAAGTCTCTGTGCCAATAGTGTAGTAAAGGCCATTACAGTTTGTTTGTTCTTCTCCACTTTAAGCCCATCTGGAAGTACACCAAACACAGCTGTTAGTGGGTTAGGAGGGATTGTGACACCATGGGGGATCCGTTCTGAGTCTATTGCTTTTCACGACAGACATGAAGGTGTGTGAATGATTTCCTTGTGAGCTCCCGTATGTGGATTTTGTCATTTTGATGGCAGAAAGTGAAGTGGAATTGAATAAATGGCTAAAATGGAAAGATAATTTGGACACAGACGTCCTTCAGGTAAATGCAGGAAAGACAGATGTGATGGTAAGAAGCAAATAGACAGGAGGCGAGGAAGAGGTGGGTGCTTGACCATGCAGCATGTGTGGTAAACGTATTGGGACAAACTCAGTCCGCTGCACAGCTTGTCAGACGTGGGAGCATAAAAGATGTAGTGGTGTGAAGATTAATGAGTAGGACGTCAAGTGCAGTCTTTGTTTGTAGAGGTTAGATAGATAGATAGATAGATAGATACTTTATTAATCCCAAGGGGAAATTCCAATACTCCAGCAGCAGCATACTGATAAAAAACAATATTAAACATTTTTATAACAGACCATAACTTTGTATAATGTTAACGTTTACCCCGCTGGGTGGAATTGAAGAGTCGCATAGTGTGGGGTCTCCTCAGTCTGTCAGTGGAGCAGGATGGTGACAGCAGTCTGTCGCTGAAGCTGCTCCTCTGTCTGGAGAGGATCCTGTTCAGTGGATGCAGTGGATTCTCCATGATTGACAGGAGTCTGCTCAGCGCCCGTCGCTCTGCCACGGATGTCAAACTGTCCAGCTCCGTGCCTACAATAGAGCCTGCCTTCCTCACAAGTCCTCACAAGGCGTGAGGCGTCCCTCTTTTTTATGCTGCCTCACAAGCACACCACCGCATAGAAGAGGGCGCTCGCCACAACCGTCTGGTAGAAGATCTGCAGCATCTTATTGGGGATGTTGAAGGACGCCAGTCTTCTAATGAAGTATAGTCAGCTCTGTCCTCTCTTGCACAGAGCATCAGTATTGACAGTCCAGTCCAGTTTATCATCCAGCTGCACTCCCAGGTATTTATAGGTCTGCACCCTCTGCACAGTCACCTCTGATGATCACGGCGTCCATGAGGGGCCTGGGCCTCCTAAAATCCACCACCAGCTCCTTGGTGTAGGTGGTTTGAGTCCCACCATTTAACAAAGTCCTTGATTAGGTTCCTATACTCCTCCTCCTGCCCACTCCTGATGCAGCCCACCATAGCAGTGTCGTCAGTGAACTTTTGCACGTGGCAGGACTCCGAGTTGTATTGGAAGTCCGATGTATGTTGGCTGAACAGGACTGAAGAAAGTCCAGTCCTCTGCGGCACTCCTGTGCTGTTGATCACAATGTCAGACCTGCAGTTCCCAAGACGCACATACTGAGGTCTGTCTGTAAGATAGTCCACGATCCATGGCACCAGGTGTGAATCGACTCCCATCTCTGTCAGCTTGTCCCTAAGGAGCAGAGGTTGGATGGTGGTGAAGGCGCTAGAGAAGTCCAGAAACATAATTCTTACAGCACCACTGCCTCTGTCCAAGTGGGAGAGGGATCGGTGTAGCATATAGATGATGGCATCCTCCGCTCCCACCTTCTCCTGGTATGCGAACTGCAGAGGGTCGAGGGCGTGGCGGAACTGTGGCCTCAGGTGGTGAAGGAGCAGCCACTCCATAGTCTTCATCACATGCGACGTCAGAGCGACAGGCCGGAAGTCATTCAGCTCACCAGGACGTGATACCTTTGGGACTGGGGTGATGCAAGATGGTTTGCAAAGGTTGTGCGTGTGAGAGCTGATGTCCACTCATCATCACTCTGCATTTGCCCAAATTAAACTTCATCATCCAGGCGTTTGTCCAGGTCTTTACAAATTGTTTTCTTCTGACTCCTAATATTTGCCATCTCTCCAACATCTGCGTCATGCCCAAATTTCACAAATCTACTAATATGTCAGAATCTGTGTTATTAACACACATTAGGGTGGATGAAGGAGCTCTCTTTTCTTACCTGTATCCATTTGTTTCTGGTCTACTGATCAGCTTGAAAGATAGCAAATTGCTTCAAGGATATGTTAATTGTTCTCTTTGCTTTTCTTCATTTGATTGCTTTCAAAAGAGCAGAAACCGATATAAGCTATGTGTATAAAAGTACGACTCAAAAACTGACTAATGAAATGTTCTGCAGATACCTTAGTCAATACGAGTAGTGGTGGCAGTGAAATTAAAACGAAAGGTTCCACTGCCACCTTTAATCTGTTTGGTCTCAGACTGGATTGAAAGTTTACTTGCTGTCCAAAACAAAACAAAAAAAATTTCCATTCTGTAACAAGAAGTGACCTGGAAAAAAAAAAAAAATAAATAAAGGAATGTCAGATGCAAAGGTTGTCATTTCTGAGCAGGTGTCCTTGTCCGCCTTTGTGTGTAAGAATACCGCTGTCTCATTTGTCTTCTGGCTATTGCCTGATTGAGCATTGTGACCATTTAAGCTTCACACTTCCTCTGTGCAATCAAACTGTGCCGTTTCTGGGTTTTCCTTTCCTTCCTGTATATTCAAAGTCTTATTTATAGCTCTGGGGAAAAACATCACTTTGGTGGAGAACCCTGAGAATGACATTCATTTTAGGACCTTTTATTATTTATTTAAAAAGTTACTATTATAATGTCTTGTGATAAGGTATGCTTGATATAAAACGCCATGTGATAGCACAGAAACAACAATTTGCTTAATTACTGGCTGATATTACCCTAAGAACTCTATTTACTGGTAGTTTACTTACACTCTTGGTAAAAATGAGAATATTTTAGGTTTCCTTTGAGACATGGACGCTATCCAGTGACCTGAGATGAAGACTGGACTCCTTCATGTGTGTCTCTCCAGAAAATCCTTGGGTCCCGTTGGTTTGACTTTGTGTTGCTCATGGAGTCCTGAATGAGGCACATTACCTGCATTGTGAGGGAGCGTCAGTTACGGCACAACGGGCATGTGGTGCGATTACCCGAGGGTGATCCTCAATGTTAAGGATCAGAGTGGCTGGACCGGGCCAAGGAGACACTCAATTAACACCTGGCTGCGGCAGATAGAGGGTCACTTCTGGAGGGTGGGACTGGAACCGTATGTCTGCCTGGGGGGATCCCAAGTTGTTTCGTCATGTAGTGAATGCGGCCATGCCCTGGACCAGTGCATGCTCCCCATCTTGACTTGTTACTTCATATGTGCAAGATGATTTACAGGAATGTCTCAGCCTGCTTGTCATCATGTTCAACAGACAAAAACCAACAAGCAACAGTGCCATTTAAAGCCCGGACACACATTTTGCGCAGAATAGATGATACCACAGTCCGTATTCTGTCCTTCAGGTGATTGATATCACAAACAGTCCTGCTACACACACATGCACTCCCTCACCATACCCCATAACCAGAAATGTTTCATCGTGTAGTGGATGTGGCACCGCGTTGTACCAGTGCCTGCTCCCCAACTTGACTTGGATTCCCAATAACAGAGGCTTTAATCTGCTATTTGACATTGTTTTTGTTTTAATTTGCAGTTAATATTTCACTTATGAACACAAGTTTCCAAGGCCAAATATGTACACAATGATAATGAAGAAAAATAACTTCAGCTTCAAAAGGTTTTCAACGTATCTTTTAAGGCCTAGGCAGCACCTACAGGATTGTGCGGTGGTCTCAGAGGCCAGCATAAATGGGCTATTTTTGTTGGTGGACTTAAGATTTTTTTTTAGGTCTACCCCTGACGTTTAAAGTCACCTCAGGTCATTGGCCGTCTATATGCTAGAGATGAGTGACAAGCTGGGTCAAGTGCAACGGGAAAAAGAAGAAAGAGAGAAAGAGGGAACTGAGAGACTGCATTGTTGTGTATGCAGACCACACATTGATGGATTGAAGGACAGATGACCATCCTCAACTAATTCTTCCACGTGAAACTTAAAAACCATGAAGAATGATTTTGATTATTTATGTTAAGGGGCTGGGTGGTCTTGTGGGCTCAGAACCCCTGCATTTTTTTTCCCAGCACTCTGGAGTTTTTGCTTTTTTCTGTCCTCCTGGCCTTCACACCTTACTGTATTCTTTGTGACTTAGTATTTCCTAATCTCGTAATTAAATGAGCTCAGTGTTATCAGGTGTCGTCACTGATTATGAAGCTGGTTGGAACAAAAACCTGCAGCTGCAGGGGGTCCCCAGGACCGAGTTTGAGAAGTACTGGTCTAACTTATGGCTGTAAGGAGCTGGAGGCTCACTTCGCAGTATCAAGCATATGGCAGTAATGAACCCTGGATAAGTGTTTAGATTAAGGGAGTCCATGCACACAGACACACACACACCCACACACACACACACACACAGACACACACACCTACCGAGGCAGTTTAAAGATGGAATCAGTCTGAAAACTTAATAACAAAAACAACATTTATTTCAATAGTACAGGGGTCCTCAGTCACGGTCCTGGAGGGCTGCAGTGGTCATCCTGGAGAAGTTGGACTACCTGTGCAACCAACCTCTGGAGGGTCCAGGTATGGAGTCATGCTACCAGTAGTGACACTGATAAATGTAAAATGAGTGACAAACCAGATAGATAGATGTGAAAGGCACTATATAACAGATAGATAGTAGATACTTTATTAATCCCAAGGGGAAATTCACATACTCCAGCAGCATACTGATAAAAAAACAATATTAAAATTAAAGAGTTAATTAAAAATGCAGGTATAACAGACAATAACTTTGTATAATGTTAACGTTTACCCCCCCGGGTGGAATTGAAGAGTCGTATAGTGTGGGGGTCTCCTCAGTCTGTCAGTGGAGCAGGATGGTGACCGCAGTCTGTCACTGAAGCTGCTCCTCTGTCTGGAGATGATCCTGTTCAGTGGATTCTCCATGATTGGCAGGAGTCTGCTCAGTGCCCATCGCTCTGCCACGGATGCCAAACTGTCCAGCTCTGTGCCTACAATAGAGCCTGCCTTCCTCACTAGTTTGTCCAGGTGTGAGGCGTCCCTCTTCTTTATGCTGCCTCCCCAGCACACCACTGCGTAGAAGATGGCGCTCACCACAACCCTCTGATAGAACATCTGCAGCATCTTATTGGGGATGTTGAAGGTTGCCAACCTTCTAAGGAAGTATAGTCGGCTCTGTCCTCTCTTGCACAGGGCATTATTGGCAGTCCAGTCCAATTTATCATCCAGCTGCACTCCCAGGTATTTATAGGTCTGTACCCTCTGCACAGTCACCTCTGATAATCATGGGGTCCATGAGGGGCCTGGTCCTCCTAAAATCCACCACCAGCTCCTTGGTTTTGCTGGTGTTCAGGTGTAGGTGGTTTGAGTCGCACCATTTAACAAAGTCTTTGATTAGGTTCCTATACTCCTCCTCCTGCCCACTTCTGATGCAGCCCACCATATCAGTGTCGTCAGCGAACTTTAGCACGTGGCAGGACTTCGAGTTGTATTGGAAGTCTGATGTATGTTGGCTGAACAGGACCGGAGAAAGTCCAGTCCCCTGCGGCGCTCCTGTGCTGCTGACCACAATGTCAGACCTGCAGTTCCCGAGACGCACATACTGAGGTCTGTCTGCGAGATAGTCCACGATTCATGGCACCAGGTGTGAATCTACTCCCATCTCTGTCAGCTTGTCCCTAAGGAGCAGAGGTTGGATGGTGTTGAAGGCGCTAGAGAAGTCCAGAAACATAATTCTTACAGCACCACTGCCTCTGTCCAAGTGGGAGAGGGATCGGTGTAGCATATAGATGATGGCATCCTCTGCTCCCACCTTCTCCTGGTATGCGAACTGCAGAGGGTCGAGGGCGTGGCAGACCTGTGGCCTCAGGTGGTGAAGGAGCAGCCACTCCATGGTCTTCATCACATGTGACATCAGAGCGACAGGCCTGAAGTTATTCAGCTCACCAGGACGTGATACCTTTGGGACTGGGGTGATGTAAGATGTTTTCCAAAGCCTCAGGACTCTCCCCTGTTCCAGGCTCAGGTTGAAGATGCGCTGTAGAGGACTCCCCAGCTCCAGCGCACAGGCCTTAAGCAGTCGTGACTGATATACTCCATCTGAACCCGCTGCTTTGCTGGCATGAAGTCTCCTCAGCTCTCTGCTCACCTGGGCTGCTGTAATTGTTGGGTGTCTCTACTATGCGGGTATCAGCAGATGGATGGGTGGAGGATGCAGTACTCCGATTTGAGAGTGGGTTAGGGTGGTCAAACCTGTTAAAGAAGTTGTTCATCTGGTTTGCTCTCTCCACGTCTCTCTCGATGATGGCATCCCGCTTCGAGCTGCAGCCAGTGATGATCTTCATCCCATCCCACACTCCCTTCATGCTGTTATTCTGCAACTTCTGCTCCAGCTTTCTCCTGTGCTGCTCCTTCACCACCCTGATCTGGACTCGGAGTTCCTTCTGCACCCGCTTGAGCTCGCGCTGATCACCGCCTTCAGAAGCCCTTTTCTTCTGGTTATGAGGAGGAAAAAATGTCAGTAGCCTCCGCCTGTTAAACCATCCGTTCTTGTTTTGGGGGTCGTCTCATTGTTACCCCTCTGGTACACCTGTTATTAATTTCATTAACACCAAAGCAGCTGAAAGTGATTAACAAGCCCCTTTGCTACTTAACTGCCCAGATCAATAGCCCAGAAGTTTCATTGACTTGATGCTATACTCGGATTAAAAAGTGCTCCTTTCATTTTTTTGAGAAGTATATTAAAAAAGGCAACAATTTCCATGGGGTGTATTTACTTTTTCATATGATTGTACGATCACCAGGAAAAGCGAACGAGAAGACAAATTTCAACGATCCATATGCGATTCTTCAACGCACGTTTCCGGTTGTGTCATTTTTTTTTAGCGATTGCCCGTCAGTACTTTATCGTTCTTCTCTAAATTCTAAAAATATTCATTCAATGTGAAGATCATTGAAACGGGGAAGAGAATTTCACTTTTCACCTGCTAATTCAAATACTCGACCGAGCATCCCTGCGCGAACCCGACGCCTCCATGGGCTGGCGGGCACGCGTACGACGTGCGCGTGCCGGCCAGCCACCCTGCGCTCGTCACGTGACAAGGTTGCGAAGATGGTGGAAGTTTCTTGTTTGCTGTGAACAGAAGTGAAAACCAAAACAAACCGTGACATTTCGTCCGCCCGCACACCCGGGGGACACGCGGCCTCGTGCGGGACCTCCTTACGAGAAGGGTGAGTTCCTTTACGAGACACGCTGCTACCGGCATCGCGCTCCGAACGCTGTATATTTTGGTTCTGCCGCTGGGTGCCGAGTCGGACTAACCTCCGCTTCTCGCAACCGGACCAGGGCCCCCTGCCGCCCGGTTGGACCTTGTCAGCGCCGTGAGGGACGTTTAAAAGGCAGTCTGACAGGTTAAAATGGAAAATAAAATACAAGCGATTACTTCCTCAAGGAGGTGCCACCTTACGCAGGTGATTCAAGGCAAAGAGTGAGAGAACGTCATGGCAGTCGCTCGTTTTACTGTACAAGGTTCGTGTCACGCCTGAGCGAACGCGTGCTTTGCCAACAGTGGCGGCCGCGTCGGAGCCCCTGGGCTTTTAGCGTAAATGGTGCCTGCCGCCGAGCCCTGGACCCGTTACGTCACGAGCCCCAGCGGGGAGCCTTACCTGGGAGGCTTCGGTTAGGAGAAAAAAAAAGAAGCGAAGCGTAACTGCAGATTTGCGTCATTTGACGGAGTCTGAGTTCAGGTTTCCCAAAAGTGAAGGTTTCGCATGGAGTGGCGAAGACGCCTCCAGATGTTTTACTTCGTGCAGGGGATTGTAAAAGCGATCATGTCTGTTTATTTACACACAAGGACCAGCCTAAGTCAGACAAATGGTAAAGCTGAAAAGAAAAGGTTAATGACGCAAGCCATGTAGCCTTCATCAGTTGTCAAAAGGAAAGTAAAAAGCAGGAGACTCATAAAGGAGGAGGAAGGACGGAATAAAGCCTGGGCAGATAAAAGGAGAAAGGTGAGAGTGCCCGAGATGAAGCTGTCGTTAGAAAAGGTGAAGCAAGTGATCTATTTAAACAAAGTTCGTTTGGTCATTGAGACCTGACGAAATGTGTGATCTTAGCTACTGATTTTCTTTTGAAAAGAGTGTTTGAAGCCCTGATAAAGAACACAAACAGAAAGATCTGTGCGGCCATGGTCAGTGGATGTGTTCAACAGGAATCTTTGATATACTCCCCGAAATGGTCTGCTAGACTCCCTGTTTCACAGATGGCTGGACGTTTCCTACAAGAAGTGCAGTACATAAGATTTTTAGACTGGCAAGAGCCCCAGTGTCTAATAGTGAATTTACCCGATTGACCAGATACACGGGTATGGTTGATGACATATTGGCAAATGGGGACCCCCAGGTGGTAGCAGCGAAGGAGAGAACGAAAACAGAGTGCCATTATGAACAATACTGCAAATTCCTCTCTCTCTGACACTGACATTCAGTACTTTCAGCCAACAAATTATTCAGTAGTCGTGTGAGAAGAAATATAACGGGGGCTCCTTTATACCAACAGATGTACACCTGCATAGTGCCTCGCTGTGACTATGGCTACCTACTTAGAAGTTTTCTTTCTTTTTGATTATTTTTTTTCTTTTCAGGCATTTGGATTTGTGTTCAGACTGTAGTGTATGTGTATATATTTATTTTTCTATCAGTTTATACATTTATTTGAAGAGCTGCTTTGAAAAGCCAAATCACCTCCTGTGAACATCTATCTATTATATAGTGCATCCTATCTATCTATCTATCTATCTATCTATCTATCTATCTATCTATCTATCTATCTATCTATCATAAAGTGCCTTTCATCTATCTTTCTATCTCTAGTATAGTTTAGTTCATTATTGTCTTACTCTTATCCTGTTTTTATGTATGTGTTACTCCACAGTCCCAGGACACGTTATTTTGTTCCACTGTATTCTGTAATGTGGTGTATGAATGGTATGACAATGAAGCCACTTGACTTGAAATAGCCGTCATCACGCTGTTGGGAGCTGTACAGCCACAATATTGGTTATAAACCCTAGGAAATAAAGTTTTATATTTGAACACATTCTTGTTTTCGATAGCAGAGTGATGACGTGTTGCGGGTTGGTCGGACTTTCAAGTGATGAATTCGCTGTACTCGGTACATGTGACAAGACCACTCCAAGTCACTTCATATTCCAATACCCTCATTGCAGAAATATAGAACTGCGACATTGTGATGATGCTGGTAATTACGTTGTTGTTGGTTTTACTGTAGAAAATCAGTCTATGGAGTAAGGTGTGTAGTGGTATAAGTCGTTTATCTGCAGACAGTAAACCACAAGGCTGCAGTCTCAGTCCCCGCCATCGTTTCAGTGTTTGATTGTGAGTGAGTCAGTAATTCTGCCAGTGCTTTTATTTTAGAAACATGGAAGCAATTGTACATTACAATATCAATAAGCCTTCTATGGAAAGTCTTCTTTAAAATCATAAATTGTTGGTTCAATCCCCATTACTGACCCCTCCATTGTTTCAATTCACTGACCAGTATTAATTTTGTAGATTGATCAAAACATTTTTTTCCTGTAAATGTTCATTATGTCTTCATGGTGTTCAATATCTGACTGTCTGTCTACATTACACAGTGACTTCTGTTACAGTCATTGTTCCCTGGTGGGAAATGATGGTAGCTGCAGACAAGAAATTTACATAGGTTAGGTAGTCAATGGAAGAAGATCAAGGAAGGGTTAGGAAAGAAAGTTTCTTGTAGAAAGATCAGTATGCAAAATGGGGGACATTTTCTTTAATGAGCGGAGTGTGCGACACACAGTGACCACTGACTGCTGTGCAGGTTTAATTACTGAGGTTCCTCCTAGAGTGGAGGTTATTAGGCCTACACCTTGTTTGATTTAGGGCCCTGTCCACAATATGGAAATAGCTTTCCTCTATTAAGGAAGAAACTCCTCATTCTGAGTGCTTCATTACAGAAGTTACCCTCATCACTGCAGAGGCAGCAGAGTCTAAGGAACTGTGAAAGAGGTTGAAAGTTTTTAGTATGCCAGAGCTGGAATAAGCTGCAGAGAAGGTAAGTGTGTGAGACTAATCGACAGAGGTTTTAAGTTCTGGAAAGCTGATAGAAAGACTGACATCTAAAAATGGAAGAGTTGTGCTAGAAGCATTGAAGGTAAACCTGAGAGTTAGATGGAAACTAGTAAAATTATTAATGAATTCCTGTACCCGGCTTCTGGAGCAAGTAGCAGTGCACAGTCGTCATTGTATCTTTTGTACACGTCTGATACAAAGCCTAAGCCATATGGGAGCGGAAACCCGTGTGGTTTTTAAGGTGACCTGTTTCTACAATTATGACCGTGATATTCAGGTCTCTGAATGTAACTTTAGTTTGTATATCTGCCAGAGTTTGTTAGTGACAGTAACATTTTGGATCTAATCTCCTTGCTTACTGGTCGCAGTGATAGGTTCTTGTTGTTAGATGACTTTCAGATTCAGGTAAGGAATTTCCCCTTGGGATTAATAAAGTATCTATCTATCTATCTATCTATCTATCTATCTATCTATCTATCTATCTATCTATCTATCTATCTATCTATCTTCAGTGCAAAAAGCAATTGTTTCAATGCAGTGGATTCAGAAAGCTCTCAGACAACCTCACTTTCGGCACAATGTATTGTCTCGTAGATTTCAATTTAAATGGATACATTTGAAATTTGTGCCCATCGATCTACAAGTAATAACCCATAATGGCAAAGAGAAAGCATTTTTTTCTAAAAGGTTTGCAGATTTATTAAAAATCAAAAACTAAAATCTGTCATTCACAGACCTTACATTCAGTTTATTGAAGCCCCTTTGGCAGCAATTCCAGCTATGAGTCTTCTTGGGTAAGTCTCTGCAATCATGAAACCCCTGGAATTGCACAGCTTATCTCATTATTTCTGGTAGATCCTCTCAAACTCTGTTAGATTAGATGGGAAGTGTCTGTGAACTGCCATTTTCAGGTCCAGGTGTGCAGAGCTTGTAGAGACTAACCCAAGAAAACTCAAGGGTTTCCATTTCTTTTCATCATCTGCCTCTGTTATTCGTGCTCTGTAGTCTTTAGTTAATTGTGTCTTGTTTATTTTCTTGACTTGTATTTATTATATTCATGATATGTAGTTTTGTCTTGCAATTATTTTCCTAAAGAATTACTAACACTATGATAGGTTACTGTATAGATGACAAACTAGACTAATGCCTAAGAGCGAAACCCTTATTTATAGTTTAAATAAATTATTCATCTTTTTTTCTTAATCCCTTCTAGGCATTTGTGAGCTGTTGCCTTTACAATAGCCATTGAAGTCAGTAGATAAGTAATTAAAATCTTAAATATATGATTTTGGTCAGATTTCTAGATCGTTTCCTTTTTGTTTTCTGGAGCTGCATATTTGGACAACACACTAAACAGAGCTGCTTGCACATGGACGCAGTGTCCTCTGCCTAGTTGGTGTTCATATGGAGTTTGCACGTTCTCCCTGTGTCTTTGTGGTTTTTCTCCTATGTTCACAAGGAAGTGTTATTTAGGTTGAATGGCAATTCCAAAATTGATGGTAGTGAGTCCAGGTGTTTGTATGAATGAATCCTAAGATGGACTGGTGCTCTGTCCGGGACGAGAACACCCTCTGCCGTGTATCCCACCTTTATCTGCTCCACCTTCTTCCTATTGCTCTTCTGCACACGTGCCTCCTGTGTACTGCTAGTCAAAAGTCTGGACACACCTAGAAATGTTCATGTATTTGATAGAAATCAATACCATTTTTATCAAGATATCATTAAATTCATTTAAAAATACGGTGAAGACATTATTAGTGTTGCTAATGACTATTACTATTTAAAATGACTGATTGTTAGTCACATATGACTTCAATGCCCCATCTTCAGCAGCCATTTCTTCAGAGTCCAAATGCCCAACTCTCTTAAATCATCCTTATTTAGTCATTTTAAATGATAATTGGAGTTTGTAATTGTAATAGCAGCGCTAAAACCTGTTACTCTCTTCACTTAGCGGAGTGGTGGCTCTGAGGCTCAGGATCTGCGCTGCCAATCGGAAGGTAGCCGGTTCGAATCCCGTAAATGCCAGTAGGGACTCTGCTCTGTTGAGCCCTTGAGCGCTTTGAGTAGTGAGAAAAAGTGCTATATAAGTGCAAAGAAGTATTATTATTATTATTATTATTATTATTACTTGGTTTTCAGGTTGCTGACATTTGTAAAGCCTCAGTTCTGCAATCTGAAATGCCACAATGAAACCACTTTCTTAAGAAACATGTTGTAACGGCTGACCCCTTACCCAGACCGGCCACTACACTACCAAGACTTATTCCTTAGATTACCTGAGGTTTCTTGCTCTAATAACAAGCTGTACTCCTTACAAGTTGTCTTATTTCTTCCCCGACACGACTAAATAATCAGAAAACAGTAAACAGATATGTACAATCAAACACTGATATATTGGAAAATGAAAAGACAGACAAATATTCAACAATAAGTATATATGTGCGCACAAACCACCAGTTATCCCAAAAACACTAGTGACTTATATATATATATATATATATATATATATATATATTTTTATTCTTTACACTCTATGACCAAAGGAAAATGCAGTAAAATAGGCCTCAACGTTAACAATACAAGGGGTTCATTATGTTAGAAAAAGTAAAGTTTGAATTATGCATTCAAAACTGCCCAACATTGTTATTTGTGTAAAAACCTCCGTAAAGGTTGCGTCAACTTGTAAAGTGCTATTAAAAGTAGAAAACTGTTACTTCTTTAATCTTAACTAACCTGGGCTAAAAATAGTAAATTGACAAGAAAATTAATGTTAAGCTGGAGCAACTGCATTTTTTTTTTTTTTAGTGAATACATACCCATTCGGGCGGCACAGTGGCGCAGTGGGTAGCGCTTCTGCCTTGCAGTTAGGAGACCTGGATTCATTTCCCGGGTCCTCCCTGCGTGGAGTATGCATGTTCTCCCCGTGTCTGCGTGGGTTTCCTCCCACAGTCCAAAGACATGCAGGTTAGGTCCATTGGTGATCCTAAATTGTCCCTATTGTGTGCTTGGTGTGTGTGTGTGTGTGTGTCCTGCGGTGGGCTGGCGCCCTGCCCGGGGTTTGTTTCCTGCCTTATGCCCTATGTTGGCTGGGATTGGCTCCAGCAGACCCCCGTGACCCTGTAGTTAGAATATAGAGGGTTGGAAGATGGATTTAAATTATTCTGCTGCCTATCTTTGATAAATAGCAGTTATATTATATTATGGGCAGCATGGTGGCACTGTGGTAGCACTGCTGCCTTGCAGTTATGAGACCCGGGTTTGCTTCTCGGGTCCTCCCTGTGTGGAGTTTGCATGTTCTTCCCGTGTCTGCGTGGGTTTCCTCCCACAGTCCAAAGACATGCAGGGTAGGTGCATTGGCGATCCTAAATTGGTGTGTGTGTGTGTGCTTGGTGTGTGGGTGTATGTATGTGTGTGTGTGCATCCTGCGGTGGGCTGGCGCCCTTGCACCCTGTGCTTGCTTGGATTGGCTCCAGAAGACCCCATGTTACTCTGTAGCTAGGATATAGCGATTTGGATAATGGATGGATGGACATACCCATTCCAAATGTGGTGCTTGCATCGCATTCCAAAAAAGTTGGGACAAATGTAATATAAGACTTCTATGAGGAATCAGGTGTAATTAAGTCTCGGCAGTGGTTTTCTCAGGGCTTACCTGAGATTAAGACTCCTCTGAGATGACTGCATGACACCAAGGCTCCTGTAAACCTCTACAAGTCCTCACACTGGTGAAACTCTCAGGCTGCCTGTCCTGAAACACCATATCTTTTGTGTACACACATTTTTGTGTGTATTCTTTGCAACTCTTGCTATTGCATACATCCTTATGAGAATCAGTACAGAGTAAAGACAGTCAGGAGCCCAAGTATCCCTAATGATTAAACACTATGTTGTGATGTGTACATACTTGTGCTGAATAGGTTGACTCGTATGGACGTAACATATTATTATTATTATTAAATCATGTTATTCAAAAAATGCAGCTTTCTTTTGTCTTTAGTACAGATTGACTAGTCTTGCTAATCCATTAGAAAACATTACCAGGACAAATTGTTTGATCAGATGAACAACATTTTTTTCCAGTGCATGTAAGTGTTTGAATTTGCTTTCCAAAAGTATTTTCTGCAAATTAGAGAGGTGGTGTAGTTGGGATGGCACTGTAGCATAGCTCTTTCCTTTTTGTTTCTGTCAGTCTTTGATCTCAGTTGTCCATTTCCATCTTAGTGGATGTAGGTAAGCTGTAATAACGCTCTCAGAGTCGCTCTATAACAGCAAGTATCCCCACATTGCTTGCCCGTGTATATTAAATCATTTCACATTGCCGAATCAAACCTGGTTATGCTATTGGTTAAAATGTTTACATTAATTATTTTTAGTTCAAATATACAGCAAGATCAAACATCAGCAGTCCCATTCGTCAATCCAATATCTTTTCCTTCATTGGTGTCATGAAATTGCTGCTTTCCATATCTCTGTGTAGCTTTGCCATATAGGGGTTGCCATTTTTGGTGATTGTTAAATGTTACTAACAATACCGGGGGCTCTGATACCTGGTTTGCAAATATGGGGTCTGTGTCTTTAAAACAGGTTTGCATGGATGCGGAGGGTTTTGTGGGATTTGTAGTTTCAGGCACTGTGCATAGATTCAGGAATAAAATCTGTTTTCACTGTGAGCTGTGTGGGTGGCTCACACGTAGGAACACATTGGGAAGATTAGATTAAGCCTCCTTTTTCTTTTTTCAATCTAATCATCAGAATAGAGAAATCTGGTTTGTCAGCTGCTTTTAAGAGATCACACCGTAGCTTTATGAAAGCACATCACAAAGAACACAGCCATCAAATATAAATTTTATACAAACTAGTGGGCTTCGCTCGCCCACGTCTGTGTTTGGTTTACCGGATATACAATTTAAAGAGATTATTTTCATGGAAATTATTACATCTGCATTATTTTCACTTTTACTTTAAAAACTTTTGTAGAATCAATACTTGTCCTTTATTTCCGGCCCCAGGCCTAGTTACATCTCTGTCTCGCAGGACGTATAACGCTGCTCGCGCTGTGAAGGGTGGGCGGCTGAACGCAGGTTAAGGAGATGCTGTCGGATCATCTGCTGCCTTTCTGCTGCTGTTGAGCTGCCTGCTGTGCTTGTCGCATGTTGTTCTTTTAAAAGCTGGGAGCACATGATGCGTGTCTGCCAAAAGCAACCCAACAACCGCTAGGTTAGATGTCCATGGACTTGTTTTAATAATAATTCATTAAATTTATATAGCGCTTTTCTCAGTACTCAAAGCGCTATCCACACAGGGAGGAACCGGGAAGTGAACCCACAATCTTCCACAGTCTCCATACTGCAAAGCAGCAGCACTACTACTGTGCCACCTGTGAGGTTTTAAATGATGGCTCACTGCCTTGTCTCGCGTGACGTTGTAAAAACAATGCTTGTCCTTTATTTCCGGCCACGGGCGTGGTTAAATCTCTTTCTCGCAGGACGTATAACGCTTCTTGCTTTCTGAAGGGGTGCGTCGATCATTTTAAAGCCTGTACCGCTGCTGTCCTTTTTGCCACTTCGTGTCTCTGCTGCTCGTGTTGTGAAGGGAATGGGGGTTAGGGTGGCTGAACGCACACAAGGAGAAGCGGTCGGATCATCTGCTGCGAGCTGCGTGTTTTGCTTGTCATTGTTTTAAGAGCTGGGAGTAAGTTAAAGTGTCTCTTGCGGGACTTCAGATTGTCTTCTGAGAAGATCACGTCTCGTCTCCCTACTCTGCCTCCCCAAGATTTTTTTTCCTTAATAGAGAGACAAGTAAAATATAGCAGTGAACATAATACATATGGTGTATTGTCAGATTCTGTATATTATAGAAAAACATTAAGCCAACATTTAAACCTCACTAGCCAAGTTTCCATCCAGTTTTTTTGAGACGTTTTGTTATCGACAAACAGAATATACGTTAAAAAAAAATGTGCGAAATTTGCTGTCTCCAGCCTGTTTCCATCCAACTGCCTTTTTATCGATAAAATGGTGTGCGTGATGACGTCATCCCCCCGAAACGAAGTGTCGCATAAGTTTTGTTGTATCCCGAAAAAAAATCTGCCCTTGAGCCGTTTCCATACATAATTTTGTGTATGTCGCAAATTATCTACCTTTTGTTTTCCACGTTACACCCCCTCCACTAAACAAAGAGATTATTCAGACAGTTTTTTGAAATTTGCCAGCTTACTGTTATTTCAGTTTTACAAATAATTGGAATTGTACATAATATCCGAAGACGACAGCAGAATGAAGCAGTTGCTTGTCTGATAGCCCTAGAGCTCGAAGAAAGTACAGTAATCCCTCGCTATATCGCGCTTCGACTTTCGGCTTCACTCTATAGCGGATTTTAAATGTAAGCACATCTAAATATATATCACGGATTTTTCGCTGGTTCGCTGCTTTCTGCGGACAATGGGTCTTTTAATTTATGGTACATGCTTCCTCCGTTTGATTGCCCAGTTGATTTCATACAAGGGACGCTATTGGCGGATGGCTTAGAAGCTACCCAGTCGGAGCATGTATTACATATTAACTAAACCTCCTCAATGATATAAGATATGCTTCCTGCGGTGCTTGATTTTTGGTTCTCTCTATCTTTCTCACCCTCTCTGCCTGACGGAGGGGGTGTGAGCAGAGGGGCTGTTTGCACAGAGGACACTGACGCTCCTCTACAAAATGCCGCTTTATCGCGGTGCTTCTGTATACTTAAAAGCACGTATTGATTTTTTGATTGTTTGCTTTTCTTAGCGAGCGCTCTGTCTGACATTCTCTGCTCCTTTATGACGGTGCTCCTTTGAAGAGAAGATGTGTTTGCATTCTTTTAATTGTGAGAAAGAACTGTCATCTCTGTCTTGTCATGGAGCACAGTTTAAACGTTTGACTAAAGGGTGTTATTTCATGTCTAGAGGGCTCTAATAATGTTAACAGGGTGGGAGAGTTTATAAGGGCTTAAAATATATAAAAATAACCATACAAACATATGGTTTCTACTTCGCTGATTTTCACCTATCGCGGGGGGGTCTGGAACGCAACCCCCGCGATCGAGGAGGGATTACTGTACCCCAGTGCGACGAAACCCACGGGTATGGGAGAGATGACGAAATAAGACCTTCTGGGAGGAGGTGGTGGGGAGACACTTTACAGAAAATCTCTGGCTGCAACATTTTAGAATGACACGGCCGACGTTTGAGATGTTGTGTGGATTCATCAGTCCTGATTTTGCGCCCATCACAGGTTGCCACCGACCACCGGTTCCAACCCAAAAGCGGATTGCCATCGCCCTTTACAAGCTGGCAACCTGCGCCGAGTATAGAGTAGTTGGAGAAACTTTCGGGGTTAGTAAAACTACCGTCCATCGATGTGTATATGCTGTGTGCACCGCTATTGAAGAAAAATTAATGCGGCGTTATATCAGACTTCCGACTGTAGTGGAGGCCAATGAAATTGCATACCGCAATTCCTTGGTGCATCTTGTGCCACAGATTTACGGTGTGCTGGATGGCACACATGTGCCTATTCTTCTCCCGACGGAAGGCTACCGCGATTACATTAATCGCAAAGGATGGCCATCTATTGTTCTCCAGGCCCTTGTTGATAACAGGTGCATGATACGAGACATTTGCGTTGGCACTCCTGGAAGTGCCCATGATGCTGCTGTGTTTGCAGCATCGGATCTGTACAGGTGAGCCTACCTTTCAACATCCCTTCTCAGTGCGATAACAACTGAATTAGCACTGTAACCTGCTTCCCTTAAGGTTTTTAATTAAAACTGAAATTTGAATTAATACAAAATAACGTTTAATAAAAAAAAACTAAAGTTAATATTAATGAGAGAATTTCTCATATATGCTAAAACATCTGCCATTTAATAATAAGAAAAAAATGTTTAGTTAATGAAACACACAGTTTATTCAATATTTTGACTGGCACAGTAAATTACCTTTGTGGTTTTTATGTATTATTTAGATACTAGCCAATCCGTGGCGTAGCATACGCCGCATAATCAGGCCGCTTTTTAAATGATTTTTAAGCACAGAGGAAAAAGTAAACATTTGAAAGATCCGTAATTTAATAAACCACCAAGAAAAGTGACATTGCAACAATGCACGCTACGAACCAACATACGATTGTCCGTGACTGAAAGCCGGAGGAGCGCAGTCACGCCTTCTCTTTCCAAAGTGAAGGACGGGGTTGAACGGCCCTCGTTCAGTACGCACTGCCCGCTTATGTGCCCGCCCCCAACTCCCTACCTGAGTCGCTTTCGTCTGTGTACAGTCCACACGCACCTGTTAGTCATGCTGACTGTTAATTTTCCAAACACCGCCTCAGTCGGTTTCCACGTTGATTTTTCATTGTTCTTTTTTTTTATGTAATCCACCAAGTCACACGAACGGGGGTTGGTTTACAAAGGTTAGGGACGTAATCATTTCAAGCGTATGACCCGCACGTACTGGGAATTTCTCGTTCGTGGGGAACAATTGCAAGCCACGGTCTCCATCACGAATGGAGTTCAACGGCTTACCCACGCCTGGTAGACACACGTTGATCCATTCAGTGTAGCGCGCACGCAGTACCGGACATACAAGTGCATCACAGACCTGTTAATGCTCAATCTCACGTGGCTGAAAGCCACTTGTCCCTCTAAGAATTTGGACCCCGACCGCTATTGGGTCGTGTAACTATTCGGCAGGCTGGAGTCTCGTTCGTTTTCGGAAATAACCAGCCAAATCGCTCCCCACTTCACACCTGGTGGTGCCCTTCCGTCAATTCCTTTAAGTTTCAGCTTTGTAACCATACTCCCCCCTGAACCCAAAGACTTTGGTTACCCGGTTGGCTGTCCTGTTTTGGGGCCTGCATTGGTGAAGCAGGTGAGACGGGAATTGCTGTATGTAGCGTGTAAAACAGTTTGCTATGGTCACGCGGTCATGGGTCATAACCGAAAACTCGTTTTTTAAAGACTGCTTACTTCATTGTGTTCTAACCTCAGTTGTAAAGGAATGTTTTAAGGATCCCATAGGATAGCTCTCGCAAACCGTTTTACACGCTGCATATGGCGATTCACCTCCGCGAGAAACATGCCTCTATGAACAGTCAGCGTGGGTCGGAGCTGCATGTTGCCTCTACGACAGACGAATTATAAATGACGCCATTTTTTCTGTGTCGTCGCGTCTGAGTTGGTGGGCGTGGCCCTGCGAATTGTCATCGTATCCAATGGTCTTGGAGTTGGTGGGTGTGGCTCCTTCCTGCGTGTGCCATAGGTGTCTCACTTGTCGGCGGCTTAGTGAATCCACGCCCCTTCCGGCGTGCTTTCCATGGTCGTCTTGCCTTAGTGAATTATATATATATAGATCCTGAGAGACAGTCCCAGGCTACAGTTGATGTGGAGGGAGTTCAGGTACCCCTTTTAGTAGCAGGAGACCCAGCCTATCCGCTACTGCATTGGCTCATGACGAGAAATAACGAGTCTCTTCATCAGACCATGCGAACCGCTCCGCTATTCTCGTTTTGATTGCACATGATGAAAATGTATCATGTGACACATTTATTTGCGTTAAAGCCCTTTTTTTCCGACGAAAAGTGTTTCCAATGTAGTTTTTGCGACATCTGAAGTATCGATATGGAATTTATGCGCTAAAGTTAAACGGAAAAATATTATGTCGACATGTACAACATTTTATCGATAATTAGCATTTCCATCAGCTAAAATTTGAAGCGCTAAATATTTTTTCGCAAAAACTCCTTGGATGGAAACCTGGTTACTGATGATTGATCAGGTGTTTAGCCCATGTTTTAAGCCTGTGGATATCTATTAAAATTGAACCTGTTTAGAAGATTAAGTGTAGTTGGGATCAGGGCTGCGGAGTCGGAGTCAATTTTGGGTACCTGGAGTCGGCAAAAATGTACCGACTCCTAAGACATTTAAATTGTAATGGAAAAAAAAATACAGCAAGTTCAAATGTCCCATTTCACAAACACTAGTCCTAATTAAATACTTCTCTGGTGTGCGAATAAAGCCCAGTGCATAGTTGTGTTACTACTTGTGTGAAATTCAGATGAGCGATTATACAACCTGACATTCACATATTGTAATCTGGATTGTGGTATGTTACAAAAATTGTTTTCATTTTATTTCAGATCTAATGTGTTTAACAAGTTCTTGTGAGAGTAAACAAGTGTAATGGTGTAGGTGGAGGTGTGTGCGCTATGGCCTGATGTGTGTTCAGGGGTTCTTTTACTTAAACTGAGCAATACGGTAGAGAGTCAGCTTCCTAGCCAGTAGTTCTGTGGTTAAATGATGACGTGTATGCAGCCTTCCTTCAATCAACATGGAAGATATATTAGCATATTAAATACAGAGGAGTCGGAGTCAGAAGTAGTGGAAACTAAAAAGTCAGAGTCGAAGGATTTATCTACTGACTCCACAGCCCTGGTTGGGATGACGGAGAGAGTATTTGAACCATACATTTGTTTTACTCCTTGGGAAATTGAACCTGTGACCGGGTGGCAGCAGTTGGAATTAAGACTGTAGTGGGTGAGGCCTGTCTGAGAGAATACACCCTGCTTTCCATGATACTTGTTATTAAACAGCTTATAAGCAGAAAGTCAAACACTGTATTAAGATGGCAAAAGACCAAAAAGGTAAATGACAGAGAATAGCCCAGGCTGAGCCCTAATCTAAATCTAATTGAAACTTTGTTAAATAACTTCGAGGTAATGTTGCACATTCTCTTGACAATTTGAAATGAGCACAAGAAATGAGCTGCCATTATCAAATCTAGCAGTGTTACCTCCCCAGGATATAGATGGAAATACCGTTACTAAGTTAGACTTGGAGTAGAAAGCCCAAGCCTCCTCTTATCCAGTTTCTCATTTTTAATTGATTTTCTCTAAAGATTAACAAATTGACAAAGTTAAAAGAAAGGTAAAGTATTTTTAACAGGATACAAATACTGCCCAGAAAAGTGCCCATTAGAGAAATTTTCTGTTTACGAAAATGTTACTGGCATCAGACACAAAATAGTAGCCAGACCCTGTTAAGCGACAGATCAGGAGTCTCTCTATTATATACAGTATGCAAACTTGACAGCATAATGTATTTAATGCACGGTAAGAGGTGTGAGGGAACGCAGCTTGAGAGGCACATACTGGAGAAGTTACATGGCTGGGACAAGGACACGTGACAAAGATCCTGAAAGCAGAGGGCGGAGTTAAAACTAATTACGTGACATCACTCTGTGATATACTGGTGGACATTTGCTTAGGTTATTAGTTTTATAGCTAGCACAGAAACAGCAGACGTTATTAAAAAGTTGTTCATTTGAAATTGCTCAGCTGGAAAGAAGGTACTGGTAAATTGCGTGCCATATACAGTATAATATAATATAGAATGACGATAAAAAAGGTTTAGAAACAGAATAGGCTCAACTGGGTACCAGAATTGTTGGTTTATATGTTTGTTTTTAATTGAATTTGATAGCTAGACCCTTAATTCTAGTCTAAGTAACTTAGTCATCTGTCGGCTTTCAGTCCGGCTAATATAATACAGTTACTAGTTAATGAGGAGCCACGGTTATGTTTTGGCAGCACCAGACATATGATTAGAGCCAAATTAATGGATATTAGGAGAGTCTTTAAATTCAGGGCTATCTTGGATTTGCCAATATAATGAATCAGACATTGCATACAGTTGTAAACCTTCTAAAATTTGTTTTTTTTTCCCCCTCGATATGTTTGAAATGAGATGTATAGTAATAAAATGTACTTCTGCCTAGCCGTTTCTTCAGCTGGGTTTCAGTACCAGCCTGGTTGCACTCTGCGTGATGTTTGTATGCTGTGCCCATGTCTATGCTAATTCAACCTCTAGACCTTCTGGTTTTCCTCCCACATCCCAAAGATGTGCAAATTAGCTTCGTCTCTGATTAAATGATGTGTGGATTAAAAGCCAGAAGTCGACGTGACCATCATCATCAAGTCCTTCCAAGAGAACCCTAAATACAAAGAGGACGGTTTCATTTATGTTTAGGTAGAATGCCCAGAGGGGGTTGGGTGGTCTCATGGCCTCGGGACCCCCTGCAGATTCTATTTTTTTCTCTCCAGCCGTCTGGAGTTTGTTTTTGTTTTTTCTGTCCTCCCTGGCCATCGGACCACCTTACTCTTATTCTGTGTTAATTAGTGTTGTCTTATTCTGATTCTTACTTTGTCTATTATTTCTCTTTTCTTCATCATGTAAAGCACTTTGAGCTACATTATTTGTATGAAAATGTGCGACAGAAATAAATGTTGTGGAAGCGCTTATTATATCTATTCATTGGAAAGTTTGAAAAAAGCAAACGCGAGGTGAAGTGCAGCTTGTATTTTGGTTACAAAAAATACACAATGAAAGAACGATCTGTTTGTTAGTTTTGAAGCGTATTCATCATGATACTTCTGATACAGTTCTTTCTTGCTAAGGTAGCTATTTATTGGGGGGAGGAATTACAAAATGGAGTGGTGTGTCTAGCAGGGAGCAAAAAAATGGACCAAGCTCACCGTTGAGAATTGCACAGCGGAAAGGCGGTTCTGTTGACATTTATCGTTTACGTATGACTTAAATCCACAACAGTGATTAAAATAACAGCAACAACAACAAGCATTTTACCTCAGGTGATCATGATTAGAATAAGGTCACCGTCCCTTTTGGGTTTTGTGAAAAGAGATTGAAGAAGACAGGCATCCAGCTGTAAAAACTGATGTGCCAGTGCCATCCTGGGTCTACCCAGAAAATGGCTGCTAATCTGACAGAGAACAACAAAAAAACGAGCACAATGTAAATGTTACTTTTTACTTCACTTTGCAATGAATAATCACTCCGTACAACAATGTCAGGTACAGTAAACCCTCGTTTATCGCGGTTAATCCGTTCCAGACTCGACCGCGATAAATGAATTTCCACGAAGAAGGATTCTTTATTTAAAAATCAAACATTTTCGCAGTTAGAGCATAAAATAACCTGTTTACGACCTTCTAAATACGTTTTTTAACATCATTGGAGCCCTCTAGACATGAAATAACACCCTTTAGTCAAAAGTTTAAACTGTGCTCCATGGCAAGACAGAGATGACAGTTCTTTCTCACAATTAAAACAATGCAAACAGATCTTCCTCTTCAAAGGAGTGCGAGCGTCAGGAGCAGAGAATGTCATTTTTAATATATATAAATGATTTGGATAGGAATATAAGTAACAAGCTGGTTAAGTTTGCAGATGATACCAAGATAGGTGGATTAGCAGATAATTTGGAATCCGTTATATCATTACAGAAGGACTTGGATAGCATACAGGCTTGGGCAGATTTGTGGCAGATGAAATTTAATGTCAGTAAATGTAAAGTATTACACATAGGAAGTAAAAATATTAGGTTTGAATACACGATGGGCGGTCGGAAAATCGAGAGTACACCTTATGAGAAGGATTTAGGAGTCATAGTGGACTCCAAGCTATCAACTTCCAAACAGTGTTCAGAAGCCATTAAGAAGGCTAACAGAATGTTAGGTTATATAGCACGATCTGTGGAGTACAAGTCCAAGGAGGTTATGCTCAACCTTTATAATGCACTGGTGAGGCCTCATCTTGAGTACTGTGTGCAGTTTTGGTCTCCAGGCTACAAAAAGGACAAATCAGTGCTAGAAAAGGTCCAGAGAAGAGCGACTAGGCTGATTCCAGGTCTACAGGGGTTGAATTATGAGGAAAGATTAAAAGAGCTTAGCCTTTACAGTTTAAGCAAAAGAAGATTAAGAGGTGACATGATTGAAGTGTTTAAAATTATAAAGGGAATTAGTACAGTGGATCGAGACTTGTATTTTAAAATGAGTTCATCAAGAACACGGGGACACAGTTGGAAACTTGTTAAGGGTAAATTTCGCACAAACATTAGGAAGTTTTTCTTTACACAAAGAACGATAGACACTTGGAATAAGCGACCAAGTAGTGTGGTAGACAGTAAGACGTTAGGGACTTTCAAAACTCGACTTGATATTTTCTTGGAGGAAACAAGTGGATAGGACTGGCGAGCTTTGTTGGGCTGAATGGCCTGTTCTCGTCTAGATTGTTCTAGTGTTCTAATGTCAGAGAGAGAGAAGTAAACAATCAAAAATCAATACGTGCTGTTAGGCTTTTAAGTGGAAGCACTGCGATAAAGGAAGGGATCAATGTGAAGGTAGTCTTTTTTTAGAGGAGCGTCCGTATCTTCTAAGCAAATGGCCTCTGTGTAAACAGCCCCTCCGTCAGGAGCAGAGAATGTCAGAGAGAGAGAAAAGCAAACAATCAAAAATCAATAGTGCTGTTAGAGCTTTGAAGTGTGCGAAGCACCACAAGGGAAGCATATCTTATATCACTGAGGAGTTTTATTTAATACGTAACACGTGCTCTGATTGGGTAGCTTCTCAGCCATCCGCCAATAGCGTCCCTTGTATGAAATCAACTGGGCAAACAAACTGAGGAAGCATGTACCATGAATTAAAAGACGCATTGTCCGCAGAAAGCAGCGAACCAGTGAAAAATCTGTGATATATATTTAGATATGCTTACATTTAAAATCCGCGATGGAGTGAAGCCGCGAAAGTCGTCGTGCGATATAGCGAGGGATCACAGTACTGCTAGGATAACTCCATTGGAGTTCAGCAGGTTGAATGCTTGCTATTTCATTGTAAACCAAGGTGCTGTCAGTGTTTCCAGTCATTTATCTTCTCTAAATGTACTTACAGCATGTGGAGGTTTAGAGGGCAGGGGGCTGAGGTTACAGAACGCCACAGTTCAAAAGTCCCAGGGTTGAGCAGAAATGACTGTTGATGCTCCAGTTTGTTTGGGGTTCAGTGGTGGTAGGTTATGAAGTCCCGGGATGTACAGTAGCCGTAACTGTTTATAACCTTAAGATGATATTGTTGTGATCAAAGAAAGCACTCCATATTCAACTGGTAGCTTTGCCCTCCTGTGCTAGAAGTCTCCGGAAATCAAGAACTGTCTTGGTGTTTCTCCTTACGGGCCCCGAGAACTACTCTTTCTTTTTTGCACAAGCTGACACAACATAACAGTAAAAGCAAAGCTGTGTAATGTGTACCACCTGAAAAGGAAACCAACCTTACTAATTTTAAGTAGAAGTAAAATATATTTGAAAGAACAATAACTCAAGCAGGTGTCATATACAAGTACAAAGCTTTTGAATTATGTTGGCAACAGTGACCTATTGAATAAGCAGTGAGCCACCTTCCTCAACCCTAATAAAAGAAAATCTACCTGACTGATGAAGTTCTTTTTATTCATCCATTTTTTTGACCCACTTATCCCTAATCAGGTTTCCTGAGCGCTGCTTTGACCGATTCTGCAATTGACCCTGAACACCACCTTCATCTATTTTAGGGTAACAACCATAATGGGCCGATTGTCTATTTTCTTAACCTGTTGAGGGGGTTTGGCAAGACCTGTTCTGTCAGCCTTAGACAATAGATAGGTACAAGCCTGGACGGGACCCTATATGCATTCATACAGACTCCATTTATAAGTATTACATATGCTATGGGGAGAAGACCGGAATATTTGGCAGGGCCCGGAAGTGTTTTTAAGCCCAGTCTCCTGGAGCTGGCAAGCACCGGTGCTAACTCAGTTTTATATGTAATAATTAATTACATTTATATAGCAGTTTTCAAGCAACTCAAAGCGCTTGACATAGATAGATAAATAGTGTGATCAACAGGGGGTGCCACAGAGCCCCAAACCCCATGCATGAATGCACAGACAAGTCCTGGATTCAAAATGAAGGTTTTTTATTTTAAAGAAATACAGCCATTCTACTTCTTTCTTCTCCCCAATACTCCTCCCAGATGAGCGTTGCCTCTCTCATCTCCGACTCCTCTGGATAAGGCAGTACTGTTCTTTTTATTGGAGACCTGGGAGTACTTCTGGTGCCAGGGTGTTGCCCGTTGGAATCTCTTCTGTGAACATCCAGTAAACCCATAAAGTAGGGAGTGTAACTCCTTGCATCACCCCCTGGTGGCAACTCAGCATGGCTGCCCCACTGAACTACAATTCCCAGCATTCCCTGCAGATGTCTGAATGGGTACTGAAGCCCAGGGTGCTCATTCAACCATAAATTTTTTTTTTGACGATAGTCAAGCTAAATATAAAGTTTTCTGCAGTCCACCTGGGCACTGTGGAAATGACTCAAACTGGCAAGCATTAACAATGAAACGAGTACCGTATATACTTGCGTATTGTCACAAACTTGATCACGAGCCATAGCAAGGTTTGGGGCTGCTAAATTGCAAACAAAAAGATAGCACTGGTGTGCACAACAGAACTGAGGGAGTCGGGGAAAGGTGGAGGCTTTTAAAAGTCAGGATAGGAAGTGACGTCAAAAGGGCCGGGATTGGAAGGGTCTTCAGCCATAGGCTCGGGGCCGGAACTGGAAAGGCCTTCATCTATAGCAGGGCTATTCAATTACAAATTGAGTTGGGCCAGATTTTCAATCCAAGAAAGGTATCTGGACCTGACATTTTCTGCGGCCAGTAAGCAGCAGGTAATGCCAAATTTTAAATGAACACAAATTAATGTACGTATATAAAAAAACAAGTAATGTTTGTTCATTGTGTTCCTTTTAAATTTGTACACATCTGACGCAGGCACATCTCAAAGTACGTAAGAATATAAAAAAGTGCACAGTATTAGCTATAACATTATGTTTCCCCTTTGAAATATGAGATTATCCCCCAGTTTGCAGGGGTGATCATCACAGGTAAGGGATTTTTTTCATAGAACTTAAACTATTTCATTCATCATTGGTATGACACAGGTTGAAATTGAGCTGGACAACAACGCCTTTCCCAGAAAACAAAAAAACTACCTGAGCAAATGTTTTAAGAACAACTTAACAACAGATATTTTATCGCGTGCGTCTCCCCGTCTGACGTCATTTTCGCCGCGACTCCCTCACATTCAGCGCGGGATATAAACCAGCCTTTATGCGCGCACAGGGATATGCAAGGGGAGCCTGTACTTACACATATGTTAACGGCACATACAGTACACTCAAGAATTAAAAATGACATTTTGCATCTGTTACAATATAATACTTTAAAGTAGAATATAGTATAGCCCAACAAGAAATGATAATCGTTAAACCTATTTTTGGTCGCATTTGCTATCATTTGAGTTGCAGTCTGGAGCCCTGGCGGGAGCAAGGGATGGACCACTTGGAAGTCGCTTCTGGGCCGCATTTGGCCCGCAGGCCGCCATTTGAATAGGCCTGATCTATAGGATCGCACCTGGAAGTGACGTCACCATGGCTGCTTGGTAAAGACCATTTTTCTGACTAATCTGTTAATAAAAGATTGTGTAATTGGGGAGGGTAAGTGAGGATTAAAAAGTAAATTGAGGAAAAGTTCCCATTGTGGAGGTTACCAAGTTATCGTTTTAAACATTTGAGCAATTCTGGCTTTGTTTTCTTTACGCTTTCTTGTTTTCATCATGTAGTGCCTAGGATATCGTTTGAGAACTAAAATGATCCTGCTGTAAAACTGTATATTTCATTTCATTGCACTTATTTGTTTGCTTAAAGTCAATGGCCGAGTTAAACTTCTGGGGCCTCATGTATAAACGGTGCGTACGCACAGAAATGTTGCGTAAGAACTTTTCCACGTTCAAATCGCGATGTATAAAACCTACACTTGGCGTAAAGCCACGCACTTTTCCACGGTACCTCATGCCTTGTCGTACGCAAGTTCTCCGCTCGGTTTTGCAAACTGGCGGCACCCAGCGTCAAAGCAATGCTACTGTTCTTGTGTGATTACTTATTATTTTCATGACGCGCTTTATAAATACACAGAAACTAACCGCATATTGTTTATTAGTGTAATGCATCTGATTGTAATTAACTCGTAACAATATAATGGTCCAGGGAACAGCCATAGTATTCCAAATACCATAACTGCTTTAGCGTTGTTACTCTCACTTCTTCTTCTTCTTCTTCTTCTTTCAGCTCCTCCCGTTAGGAGTTGCCACAGCGGATCATCTTTTTCCATATTTCTCTCACTGCACGACTCGGAGTATTTATATCACTGTATCTGAGTGTGAATCACAGCAGCAGCTGATCGGAAAGAGAATTATCGTATACAGCTTTAAGGACACGCTACTTCAGCCACGGCAAAACGTTTCAAAGCCTTTCCTGTACGGACCTCGCGGTTCAGAAACAGTTTAATCCCAAGAACTTTAAATGCAGCCAATCAATTGCTCCTTGTAGAACTGTTTGTACTTATAAGTACAATCACCCCACTGTAAACTTGCACTACAGTTATAATATCTCACAACCTGGGCCACTTTATAAAGCGCGTATTTACATATGATGACGATATTTTTAAGGTGAAATGCAGCAAAATATGTTTGTTAAATTATACACATAAAACTTTAACTTCATTTAAATAATCTATATTCTTCACTGGGAGTGTCGTGAAGGATAGAACAATTAAACATGTACTACTAAGATATTTCAATGTTCTTTAAACGCTTTGAAGAATCGGCGCTAAGCTTACAGATGGCTTAACGCCTATTACAGAGCTGATTGTATGGCGATCGGTTACTTGGGGAAAGAAAAGCACTGACTGCAGTGACGGCTACGCCAATATATATTGAATATAAAACAGAAAGAGAAAATAACAACACAGCTAAAAACGCAGTGACAAATTTCGACAAAAGATAATGCTTGTCATGAGCACAGGCTCATGAAACACATGTTTAATAATGTGCTTTAGCTCCTATCATCATGAAAATGACATCACGTATACATCTCAGTATTTTAGTTATTCAGAGAGCTGTAATATCACAAATGTAATGGACTCTGTGTCCAGTTGGAGGAAGAGAGCCAGTTTAAGAAGCAAGTAGTGATTCACACACATAGATCACATACGAGTAGAAGATCAAATACAAAACAAAGCATTTAACGTGCTACTTTAATTACGATGTAATTTTGAGAAACTGGTTAATTAAACGATTTTAAGATGAAGTTTATAATGTTCTACTAAATGACAAAATAAACTACGTGATTAAAGTGGAAAATTCGAGATTGAAGTTGACATTTCGTGCTTTTTCCCCACCGTGTGCCTTTTTTTCTCTGTACCCTAATAAGCTTTCATATGACACTCAGACGGTGGGCTTACAACTCGGCTTTTCACGGCGACTTTGATATGTGACTTCTTTTTATTTCCGCACTGTGCGATTTTGTGAATGTGAGCTTTCAAGTTTCTCCAACACGCTATGTCACTCGATCAACTTCCTTTTGTTGATTATACCACGGTTTATTTGAACAAATAGTATGTTTTTCCTTTGCCTCCACTTGGTATTCACTGAAATTTTATATTTTCCCGTGCTTTTCCCATTGTCTTTTCACAGAAGGCTGCGCTTAAGGGCGATTTATATTGATTTGCATATTCAAAGAGGCGTAATTTGGGAGGATTTGGGGCGATACATAATGCTGCGTGCACGAGCGTTAGTTTTCACGCTGATCGGGATTTATGTAACGGAAGAACGTGGAAGTTGGAGTACGCACAGATTCCTGCATCTGGATTTTTCTGTGCGTAAGCACATTTCGGCTTTTGTGCTTACGCCATGTTATAGTGCGAGTTCTACGCACGGCGTTATACATGAGGCCCCTGCTCTGCAATTGCTCTGTCCTGGGTATGATGTTAATCTGCAACCAGCCCTGCAAGCAGGTCCACCAACTTTTCAGGGGACACTTGGGAGTTGGTGACAGGATTGGCACTCTAGACACTGTTAAAAAAAAAATAAACAAAAAAAACTCGCACTGTTCCAGTGTGGGGCCGAGGCTTCACCTGATACTCGAGTCCCAATCCAGGGGGACCGTCATGTGGTGGGTGCGCCAACACGCTGTCAACGCCTGCTCCCAACTTCACTGCAGTTACACTTCTCTCTTATTTTTTAGGTGTCTTTCCCAGCCCTATGCAATGGCATGTAGCAATTCCAGGTCACTCTCCACAAATGGATTCACAATGAAAGCTCAGCTTCAGATAACAGGTGAGCTAATCGTATTGAGTTTTTCCTGCTGCTTCTCTACTTCCTGTCGAGTCTTTTTAAATTCATTTAAACTGAATGGCATTGTAGGTGGTGTCAAAGCCTCATGCTTTGTTTTTGAGGCACTCATTTTTAATTTCATTTGATTAATTTTTACGTGCAAGTAAAGGACCACTGTAAGCAGAAATATACTGTAAATGCCCTCTGCTTGTTTTTAAGAGTCTTAATCCTGGCAAAATAATCCAATTAGTTGTTTTAGTTACTAGCTGTACCAAAAATACTTTGCACTCAGGCTTCAGTGCATTCTTCTGTTCTGTCATGAAGCATCTTCTCTGGACGCGGAGCTTCATTGCTGCATTTTATTTTTCCCCTCAAAAAGTGTATTTCAGTTAGATATACAAAATGCAACAAACTTTTTATATGACTTATCCATTAGTGATAAAAATTGTATTTTATTATTTTAACATTTTGAGGACTACAAAAAGTGTATATTTTTTTTCATAATTAACCGATGTTCTTTCTAATTTTGCCCCATAAAAAATCTTGGTTACTTAACTTCGGACTCTGTGCTGAATTCTTTGTTTCCAAATAACTCGCCCCACTGTAAGTTTGTAACAATTAGTGCACATGTAGGAAGGTGAAATTTGGTTTAATGGTTAAGTTTGGTATTTTTTCAAATCAAAGTTATTTTTTCAAGTGAACTTTGTTTTTTTTTTATATTAAACTAGGGGGCCAAAGCCCCCTGCTTGCTTCACTTTGCTCGCCCATCAACCCCGTCCCCCAGGGCGCACTTCGCACCAGCCTCTTCGCGTCTCTGATGGAGGGCCGAACGCATGCTAAGGAAATTGCGAACTGATCAGCTACTTGCTTGCTGCTGTCGAGCTGCGTCTTCTGCTTGTCGTTCTGCACGTCGATCATTTAAAAGCCTGTACAGCAGCTGTCGTTTTTTTTTTTCTCTCTGCTTTCTCTCGTGGGACGTTAAAGTGTCTTCCAAGTTTTTTTTTATTATAATAGAGAGATTTTATTGTGATCGCAACATACAGCACAATTCTTTGCAAATTATACTTGAAACGTTGTACCAACACAGTTCGTTCCAGCACTGCTTTTATAAAGTGTGAGTAAGGCGCTATATAGGCGCCCGACCTGGCACAGATTCACACTGAGGCACGTGTTCAATAAACGTTATTTTTCTCTTCAGCAGTGGGGCACGTCTTCCCCGTGTCCCACAGGCCCAACACAGTCCCAGACCAAACCAATTCTTCCTCTGATGGCGGCACCACCACTCCTCTCAGGCGTCCTCCTTCTCTTCCTCCCGATTCTGGCTCCTGAGTGGTGGCTGCAGGCTCTTTTTGTAGCCCTCCCAGAAGTGCTTCAGGTGGTAATTGGCCTAATTAGGCTGCACTTCCGGGTGTGGCTGCATTCTAGCCCACAGAGGCTCATTAAGCCGTGCAGCTCCTCCAGGTGGTGGCCATGGAGCCCGAGAGGTCTGAGTCCTGAAGTCCCACACCTGTGGCCCCGATGTAACCCAGGAGGGCTGCCACAAAGCATTTCGGGGGACGTAGAGTGTACCCCATGGCTGCTCCCCCAGATCCAGTGTTGAAGGGGCGTCCCGGCTGCCCGTCACAACAGGCAGAGTTTGAAAGTAATCAACAAAAGTTGGGACACCTGTAGGAATTGTTTGCATCGACTTTCAAGTCTTAATTAAATTCACTTGCTGAAGAAAAGCTGTAAGTTGTTAACCATCACATGTTCCCTCATAGAGGCTTTCTGTGTGTTTCACAAAATGCCATTTTTCAGTTTTTTTAATGTTTTTTTTTTTTTTAACTGTGGCAGTTTATCTTTTTCACAGTAGCAATCACAAGATCTGTCCTCAGCAGATTTTTCTCTTATATCCTTGTGAATTCCCAAATGCTCCCAAGGCTAGCTAAGACATGATCCCACCACTATGCTGTGGGTCTGCCCCTTGGTCTCGGTGGCCTACACCTCTGGAATTATGTCATTACTACAGTATTACAATGTATTCATGTATTTTTGTTTGCAGTAATCTCTGCTAAATTAAAAGAAAACAAAAAGAACTGGTTTGGACCCAGTCCCTACGTGGAAGTAGAAGTTGATGGGCAGTCCAAAAAAACGGAGAAATGTACCAACACTCACAGTCCAAAATGGAAACAGTCCCTTACTGTGTAAGTTTTATCTTACCATTTTATTCAGCTTGGTAAACAGAGATGAGAGCTTACTTGAGAAGTGTTTTCTCTGAGATGTATTATAATTACAAACTAGTTTTTGTGTGCTTACAATAACCTTTCTAATAATTCAGGTTGGTTAATTAAAATTTTTTTTGTGTGTGTTTCTGTCTGTCTGTCAGTGTCTTGGTTGGTCTGTGTGCCCCTCTCTGTAAATCACGATTATGAATCAGGATTCATTTCTTTCTTGGAAAACCAAGTTGAGAACACGAATGGATGGAATTGTTTGACTAATTTAACGCTTCCTTAACATCCTTTTTTGTTTTAAGTTCTATTATTTTACCCCATTTTTACAGTTGCTTTTCTATCATAACGATTATTATTTTTTCCTTTAATTTCAAAATCATCTGTTTTTACTCTTACTCTTAAATAACGCTTAAACAGTTTTGCAAAGTAAATTAGAATGGAATTCTGTGATAACAAGGAGAAACTTTTTTCCCCTAAAAAGTACATAAAACAAATAGAAGACAACAAAATAAATCTATTTGCTCGCACTTTTTGATTAAAAATACTACAGAAATGCAGTTTTTTTGCTTTATGTCATGTGTTAAAAAGCACTGAAACATATTTTTTCTATCTGTTTCTACTAGAATTGTAACTCCTTTTAGTAAGTTAATCTTCAGAGTATGGAGTCATCAAACATTAAAATCTGATGCATTGTTAGGAATGGCGACACTGGATATCTGTGAAATCCTTAAGTCTAACAATATGAAAAGTAAGTATCTTGCATTTTTTTTTTACTTAAAAGCAGACATTAACAGTAGTAAAGAGTTTTCCCAAAGTTCAGTGTGTTTATACAATAAATGTAGGCAATGCTGTCTAATGCTGAAGATGGTGTACGATTATCTTTCTACAGTCCAGAGCTATACTACTTGTTTTAGTTCTGTAAATGTCAAAGTCAAATTTATTTATGTGGCACATTTAAAACAACATAGGAATGCTGCGGCCAGAGTGCTTTACAATAATAGAATAAATGAAAAACATACAATTAACATGAATAACATAAATAGAAATAAAATAAATGAACATAAATAAAATAAATAGAAGTAATGGTACATAATCACAATGAGGAAACCATCAGTATTACTGAAGGTCACAGAATGCAAGTGAATAGAAATGAGTCTTTAATCTCGTTTTGAACTGTAGACGACTCCTTTATGTGACGAGGTAAAGAGTTCCACAGATGAGGTGTCACAGCTGTCCCCCTTAGTTTGACACTCAGTACGAAGGGACAACAAGAGACAACTGACCAGAAGATCTAAGCACTCTGGATGGCTGGTGTAAAGCACACAATTCAGATAAATAGGCAGGAGCGAGTCCACGTAAAGATTTAAAAACTAGCAACAAGATTTGAAAATCAATTCGAAAACGGACAGGCAGCCCGTGTAAAGAAGCTAATATTGGAGAAACAGAATCGGACTTTCTTGCCAAAACCAGAAAGCGAGCGGCAGCATTCTGGACCAACTGTGACCTGCGTATCAGGGATTTGCTAATCCCAGAATACAGCGAGTTGCTGTAATCAAGGCGAGAGAAGATAAAAGCAGGAGTAGCTTTCTCAAGATCCCTAGAAGATAAAAAAGGCTTGATCTCACCTAAAAGACGAAGATGGAAAACGCAACTCTTGACTACAGAATTTACTTGTTTCTCAAAAGAGAGGTTACTGTCAAAAATAACACCAAGATTGTGGACTTGTGGTCTGCAAAAGACAGAGGAAGAGCCGAGAAGTCCAAGACCAATGTGGGCTTTAGCTGATGGACCCACTGTAAGCACCTCCATTTTATTTTGATTCAGATCAAGAAAATTATCAGCCATCCGTGATCTTAGTTCAGACAGACAGTTGTGCAGTTGATTCTTTGCAGAGTTGCAGACAGGACTATAAACCTGAGTGTCATCAGCATAGCAGTGAAAAGAAACGTTACATTTCCTAAAAATAACTCCAATAGGGTGAAGGTATATAGAGAATAAGATAGGACCTAAAATGGATCCCCGAGGAACACCACATTTAAGAGGAGCAGTAGAAGAAAAAGAGGAATTTAAAGTCACTGAAAGTGTCTGCCAGTTAGATACGACCTGAACCAGTTAAGAGCGGCCCCTTTAAACCCAACAAGATGTTCAGGCCGCAACAGCAATATCTCATGGTCGATAGTGTCAAAGGCAGCGGACAGGTCAAGGAGGACAAGGACTGCAGCGCCGCCCGAGTCAGTAATAATAGTGATGTCATTGGATACTTTCAGGAGGGCCGTCTCAACACCGTGATAACGCCTAAAGCCAGATTGGTAGATCTCAAATAAGTTATTGGAGTTAAGGTGATCAACCAATTGATTATAAATAATTCTAATATTTTATCCAGAAATGACAATTGGGAAACCGGGCGCAGATTGGCTAAAACTCCAGGATCTAGGTCTGCCTTTTTTAGACAGGGACGTACCACAGCATGTTTAAAAAGTGAGGGCACAACTCCCTCGCTAATAGAACCATTGATAATGGCTAGTAAAACATAGTGTCCTGGTTTGAATAAATGCAAATAGACCACCGCAGCCATACCACATGCACTCCCGAACAGGTAATCTGCCTGAAGCTAAGCTTGTTCAGGCCAAGCCAGTACTTGGATAGGAGAGCATCTAGGAAACGCTGCGGTTGTTGCTGGAGAAGGTGTTGGAGAAGCAAGTAGGGGGTGATTACCCTGTAATCTGTGTCTGGATCCCAATGCTCCAGTGCGGAGATAGGGGCACTGCTGTAAACATGACGCCATCCCTCGGATGAGAAGTAAAAGTGAGGTCTTGCCCTTCTGTGGTCATTAAAGGTCCCTTGGCATCGGTGTATACCGATGTCCAGAATAAATTAGCCTCCATGGCCTAGTCATTCTGAACCCATAACCATTTCTTTTTTGTTTGTGCAGTGATGCATTTTTTAAAAATTCTAATACACATGATCACTTAAATTACCCATTCAAACATAATAAACATTACCCACGCCTTCATTTTTATTGTAAGATTGGCTGCTACAGAAAAGGCAGGGAAACGGCCCTACAAAGAGAGAAAGAGGAAATGTGGTGGAATTGAGGCTGCAAGTTAACATACAAGCATTGGAAGAAGGGCTCCACTATAGGGATTTACAGTAAGCCCTGTAAATGTAACGGGTGTCTTGGAAGAGCAAACAAGACCATTAGGAGAGAGAAGGAGAGAGAAAAATACGTAATTGTTCCCTCTTAGATCAGGGGTGTCCAACGCTGATCCTGGAGGGCTACCATGGCTGTAGTTTTCTCTGTCTGCCATTTTCTTTATCAGTGACCAGTTTCTGCTGGTAGTGGACTCCTTTTCCCTTCATTCTAATTGCTGTATTTTTAAGACTTGGTTTTCTGAATTGATTTTTTCCCTAAATGGGCACCCAAACAGAAATGAGATGTTGAAGCGAGCCAACACATAGCCGGCTACATCGAGGCCCCAAACTCTCATCTAATTTCACTTCAGCTAGTTTTTTTTTTTTTTAAAGTAGAAGCCGATTCTTGTTGTTAATTAAACTTGCTGTTTGATTCCATGGCATGATTGTGCTTTCATTCTGCCTCAGTAGACCTTTCCAAAACAGGTTGATTTGAATTTTTCTAAGACATCTGTTAAAGTGTTTTGTGGACCTGAGCAAGTGGACATTACTAAGAACATCACCTTTCTTTATTTTCAGATATTGTATGATGAGCACAGATTAGCTGGTTATGTGTTGGCTCATTTTGTATCTCATTATTGTTAATTAACAAAAAAAGAAGAAAAAAAAAAGGAGGATTGTGGGTCTTAAAAAGCAAGTGAAGTGGTCATTAATTACGAAAATGTTTAAAAACTAAAACCTCTGTGGTGGGCTGGCACCCTGCCCGGGGTTTGTTTCCTGCCTTCCGCCCTGTGTTGGCTGTGATTGGCTCCCGCAGACCCTCGTGACCCTGTAGTTAGGATATAGCAGGTTGGATAATGGATGGATGGATGGATGGAACTGAAACCTACAGCCAGGTTATCCCTCTAGGGTTGGAGTTTGACACCTCTGTCTTAGATACTATCAGAAAGGTAAATTCTACAACATTTGGTGACAGAGGACGCCTTATTCCTGTTGCTGAGAGTAAGTGAGAAGCCACAGTGGGTTTGTCAGTCCTTTTAAATGGCTGCTATCAATCAATCAATCAATCAACATTTATTTATATAGCACATATTCATACAAAAAAATGTAGCTCAAAGTGCTTTACAAAATGAATAGAAAAATAGAAGACACAATAAAAAATAAACATAAGTCAACATTAATTAACATAGAATAAGAGTAAGGTCCGATGGCCAGGGTGGACAGAAAAAACAAAAAAAACTCCAAAGGCTGGAGAAAAAAATAAATAAATATGTTATAAATATATATATATATATTATATTATACATATATATATAATAAATATGCTAAATGATAGGGAGCTGCACTTAGTGTTTCGTCAGGAGACATTGGCAGCATGTGCCTTTTTAAGAGGTGGGGCTCAGGGTGCAAGAATGCCTGGAACTGCTAAGGAGATTCTGTTTAGCCTAGTGTCTTTGTAAGTGAAGAAAGGCCAAAAATAACAATATCACATAAAAAAGTCTATTTCAGTGTTTTGAAATAGAGATATTACAGGCCCAAATATCACTTATTGTGCAAAAAACAATAGCAAATTGGACAAGGCTTTGAATACTTTTGCAGTTCACTTTGCATTTTTTAATATAGATTTTTCCTAAAAAAAAAATGCTGACTTTTATAAACCTGAAAGTCTATTTAAAAATGTTGAGTGTGTGGACACATTACTTATCTGCTCTTTTGATCATGTCTGTTAATGGATCCATTGCCGAAGCAAATTTAGGACTTGAGTAATTTAGTCATTTGTAAAGCACATGTTAAGCATTAGTGATGCTTCCTTTTTTGCCCATGACTGTTTCACCTTTCATACCATTTGGGTTATCCTGTGTGACCTTATCTAATTGTGTCCTGGACAACAGAGAACATGAGGTAGAGATCATACTTCAGGGGAAACTGTGACACGTAATGAATGAATGGACCAATTTAAAAGTTTGTCATATTCTTTGCATGGAAATTAGAACAAGTACATGATCACAAAATACTATGCATAGGCTGATTCATATTTATGGGTTGTTTTGCTGCTATGCTAGGAAAAACAAGACGGATGAGCAAGCAAAAAATACAGCCTTTATTGGTTTGCAGGGGTAGAATTTATCTGCTGATGCTGCTCTTGTTCCTGACAGCCCCATTTCACCTAACAGGAAGGATGATGGTGACATCTAGTGGCTAAAATGTGTGCTTCTCTCTATATTGGAAGATCAACTTCAAAAATAACAGTAGTTCAGTTATTTTTCACTTTTGTGCTGTGTATTCATTTGCCCTGCAAACTTATGTTGTTAAATGAAATGTAATATATATATAAATTAAAAAAAAAAAAAAAATCTCCAGCAGTAGCACCAGTGGTGGTCAGTGAAACACCAGAAACGAAAGTTTTATAACTTAACAAATGTAGTGAGAAGTCAAGCAAAATGACACCTTTTTATTGGCTAACTAAAAAGATTACAATATTCAAGCTTTTGAGGCAACTCAGGCCCCTTCTTTAGGCAAGATGGTGTAACGGCCGACCCCTTAGCCAGCCGGCAGCTAACTACCAAAACCTGTGGCCTGGATGAATTACTGAGGCCAACCTACATATACCAAGCCGTACCTCTAACAAATAATATTTTCCCCTCAATCGACGGTTTAAACACAAGCACACAAATGCAGATATGTAAAATAGGGGTATAAGTATATTAAATGAAACACAATAACAAAAAATGCAAATTCCACACATAGAAAATATATATATATATATAGACTAGCTGATTACCCAGTGGCTTCGCTCACTGAGTGCAAGGGAAAAAAAATGTAGTATATAAATTATTAAACAATAAAACATGAACATGTAAGAAGTAAAGATACATTGAGCAGTACTGGAGTGCTTTTGGGTGAAGTACATTTTAAAGGCGCTATAACACAACAGGTAAGTAGCACTAACTGCAGCTTAAATGTATTTACATCATCTCTCGGTAGCAGATCCCTTGTTAAAGGTGCTACACGACCGCTGTGGTATAGAAATTACATTTTCTATGCGATCCTGCAAATTTCTGCCTGACAACCTTGCACTACGTGCCTGTGATTTAAGAGAAAAATTATTCTGAGAAATTTGGATGCTCCCCTAAGTCCAAAACTTAACATGAAGAGGTTGGTACATCTTCTTAGATGTAAACCCTCCACCTTCTTAAAAGAATTCATCACAAAAGCAACCTTAAATGTTGCGGGGTTTTAGTGACCTGAACTCGCCTTAAGGGACAGTAAGTAGTCATGCAGCGCAATTTACAAAGAGAGTTTTGCTTCGATGGCGCCGATCACACTCATTCAGAAAGATTTCCACTCTCCCAGCAGCCGACGGGGCACTCAAAGTGTCACAAACAGTGCGAGAAGAGAGGACGCTGCCCGAAACTGCGAAGCTTTTGACCCAGCGGAGCAGCCCGACATTCCACGCCTCTGAGCGTCCACTTTGTTGTCACGACCCCTCTGCTCTGAAGGCGGTGTCGTCTTCACATTGTTTACAGTTCGGCGCAGTTAAGAAGTAGAAAGACTCAAAGCTGTTTTCCTCATTTCTTCTACTATCAAGTACTGGCAATTAAAAAAAAAAAAGGTTATAATGTGTCAGTTTCTGTGAAAGTGACGTGGACGAATAAATAAAACTTCTCTGTCAGAACGCGTGTGACGGCGGATGGCTCAGCGCTGTAGTCCAGAGAGGAGGGCTGGGAGAGGGCGACGCGGGGTGCACTTCTATGGGATAGATCGGCGTGTTTGTGTTTACATCTTTTCAATATCAGTAAAATAACTCTCACACAAATAATAACAATTCGTAAAGACGATATAAAAATGGCGTCCACAAACGAAGTGATTAGTTCCTGTATTATATGTTCTGTAGTCATACGTAATTTCCATTTCAAACGCGAAAAGAAGTTTATATATAAAGATATGTATATCCCTCCACCAAAGCAGCAACGTGAAAACACCATATATACAATAACAAACCCTCCCTTGCACCTGTAATGTATAACAAACACAAATAATAATAATGAATGAATACTAAAATGAAAATGAACATGAACTTGAGTCCGGGTATATTACTGTCCTGAATACTGATGACTGATCAAGAAAAAATGGATGTGTTTAAATCTCCCGAATAAATGGAACAATCTCCTTGTGTTTCCTCGGCGTATGGTGGATAATGAAGTCCAACCCCAGGGTTTCTGGAGATGATTGAGCTGTAGTGAATCCGGTGGAATAAGAAACAAACTGGTTACAATGCGCGGTGTGAAAAATAGCAGGAATTGATGATCTGTTGTCGTTAAATGAAATCTCCGTCTTTTTCCTTCCTCCTCCCTCCTCCTCTTTCCCCTCCTGATCGTTTAAATAGTAAAGAGCCGGATGTAACTGAATGTGAACAGGTGTGTTCCATCCTGGTGCTCCCTCATCCGTCCCCTCTGCACTTACGGGGACGACATTCACTGACGTACTCATAACGAACAGTGAACGGGACGATGGAAATAACACACACTCAGCACACACATCGAATACATTATTACTATGTAGCCCCGCTACAATGGAATCATTACTTCTTGCCTAAAGAAGGGGCCTGAGCTGCCTCGAAAGTTTGCATATTGTAATCTTTTTAGTTAGCTAATTAAAGCGGACATTTTGCTTGACTTCTCACTACATTTATAATGGCTAACACGGTACAACACCCTAGTACTGCTAACTTAACAAATATATCTTCTGAAAAACAAAAGTTCTCATTTCAGAAAACCTGCCTTTTGCATACTGATGAAACTTTTATGGCCAAATAACAAATTTAGAAACCATTTTTAATGAATGATTTTTAGCACTGTCGCGTTCTGTGTTCACAGCAACTGCTGTAGGTGGAGTTTTCACGTAAGCATCAGCCGGCTCAAATAGAAAATTTAAAGCTGTGGTTAATAGTATTTGTATGTGAGCTGTGAGGCATTAGTGCTAAGTAACATTCTGACTTCAGTATCCTCTGCAGTACACAATATAAAACAGCTGTACACTATTGACTACTCATGTTTTTATGTTGTTCTTTCCTTGTGTATCATATTTTATTTCATATTTATGTTCGGTAGAATGCCCAGAGGGGACTGGGCAGTCTAATGGTCTGGAATCCCTACAGATTTTATTTTTTTCTCCAGCCGTCTGGAGTTTTTTTTGTTTTTTCTGTCCACCCTGGCCATTGGACCTTACTCTTTAATGTTGACTTATTTTATTTTCTTACTGTGTCTTTTATTTTTCTATTCTTCATTATGTAAAGCAGTTTGAACTACTTTTTGTATGAAAATGTGCTATATAAATAAATGTTGTTGTTGTTTAATACTATAAGGATTTACAAATAAAAGACATTAGGGGTTTCCTAGTTATTATGTCATGCACAACTTTTTCCACTAAAGTCTCTGTCAACAAATACCTGATAAAATTTTTTTTTCTTGATCATAAAGCCTTCAATCAAAATTGAGGTTGCAGCAAAATTGTTATAGGGTCATTATTGTCACCTATGCAGAGCCCACCCCTGAATTAACAGGCCAAAGGCAGCAACCAGTCTGGCAATTTTTTTTTTTTTACCTGCCTTTAAAGATTCAGGATTTTGTATTAAGAAATTGAGTAACCTTGGAGAGGAGGGGTTATCTCAAATATAGATTCAAATATATAATATATAAGTTGCTGGGTGCAGAATTTGTCTAAATCCTTAAAGTCCACATGTTATCACTCCTTCTCCTGGGTTGTAAAAAATACCTTTAAATTAAACTTAAAAAGTTTATTCAGTTGCAATTATTTGTATTGGCAAACGTAGCGATTTAAGTTACCTTAAGAAATGTAAAAGTGACACAGTTTTGTTTTTTTTTCTTAACCATTGCTTTACTAATACTCATGTCAACATTTCTTCAGAAATTTCCTATAACAGGGGTTCACAAAATATTTTAAGTCAAGGTCACCCAAAATGTTGCAACTCCTGGTCACGACCCCTCACTGATATAAACGTAGTGCTGCGAAGCTGGGCATGATCTTGTTTTCTGCTAAAAGTAGTCGCATGGCATGATTCTGGATAACAGCAAATGCTTAACTAGTGCAGACTATTGATGCATGAGTGATCAAATGTAATGTGGTATTTAGACAAGAGGTTCTCAAAGAATGAATTTTTTTTTTAAGTATTCTTATCATTTCTTTAATCTCACCTTCGAAATACTGCATTTGGGAATTATAAGGTTATTGTTAGTCTTCAGTGTGACTCTGTATTTTTTTAATTTCCGTGTATATGCCAAATGTGTTTTACTGTATTTTAATGTAGAATTGTATGATTTTGATATGGAATTAAAAATCCTAACATTTCAATACTTTCTGTTTACAAATAGTATAGAATTTTATATATGAACCTGGATCAAAAACAAGAGAAAAAAAACTTGGAATGGCTCAAGTCAATTTAAAGACTGAACTCGCTTCAGAACTGTGCACTTCTATTCTACCTTCAGCCAATTCCAGTTTTTAAGGAATGACGAAGGTTACCGAACATTGGTGACGCTGTCTGAAACAAAAGTTTTCCACTATTAATATTATCACAAAAATGAAATGTTACATACAGGTAATTTATTATTAATAATTGTCTGCAACTCGCTGTATTCTGGGATTAACAAATCTCTGATACGCAGGTCACAGTTGGTCCAGAATGCTGCCGCTCGCTTTCTGGTTGGGGCAAGAAACTCTGATTCTGTTTCTCCAATATTAGCTTCTTTACAACTGGCTGCCTGTCAGTTTTTCGAATTGATTTTCAAATCTTGTTGCTAGTTTTTAAATCTTTGCATGGGCTCGCTCCTGCCTATTTATCTGAATTGTGTGTTTTACACCAGCCATCCAGAGTGCTTAGATCTTCTGGTCAGTTGTCTCTTGTTGTCCCTCGTACTGAGTGTCAAACCAAGGGGGACAGCTGTGACACCTCATCTCTGGGACTCTTTACCTCGTCACATAAAGGAGTCGTCTACAGTTCAAAACGAGATTAAAGACTCATTTCTATTCACTTGCTTTCCGTGACATTCAGTAATACTGATGGTTTCCTCATTGTGATTATGTAACCTTACTTCTATTTATTATTTATTTTATTTATGTTATTCATGTTAATTGTATGTTTTTCTTTTTATTCTATGTTGTTTGAAATGTGCTATATAGATAAATTTGACATTGACATTTATAGATTCTTCTGCACTAGCCAATTTGTAAAACTGTTCTGACAATAATGATGCAGCAAATATGTTTACCAATACTAAAAAGTACTGCTTGTGTCAGGGTGAGAAAGAAAGCATTCCTCTGTTAATATAGTTTGTTTCACAAAACAAAATGTGCACTTGCTGCACTGTTCCTGGGCACTTTTGATTATGGGTTAGCGGAGATCAAGAAGGAGCTGTTACCTTGGACATGGTCATGGGGACGGGTGGTTAAAACAGGATTGGAGAACAAGGTCAAGCGAGTGAGACAGGAGTGGAGAGTCCCTGCCGGAGCACTGTGAGATGGAGCGGTGGAACTGAAATGCAGCCTACCTACCAGGGAGACTTAAGTTTGGACGCTGTGGAACTAATGGTCTTTTAAATGGCTAACTCACCCCGTTTTTATGTGTTTCCTTGCGTACCACCTGACAGCTGATCGCATACCACACTGGCTAATAGCTAGTCTAAACTATATTATCACAGGGACACGTTCATGCAACAATTTAAGACCATTTTCAGTTGTGTTTATTTAAAAACTATATGAGGAGATTGAAAGTCGGTCGTAAAAACTGGCATTGGATTTTTACTTTTTTTAAAGATTGTCACAATCACAGGACTGCTGCAGCCCCTCGAGCGCAACCTGGTGGTGGTGCAGCCTCTAGTGTGTAAACCACTGACATATAACACTCACAAAGAGAAAATGGCAGCATTATTTGAAATGTCATCAGCAATGGATATATTTGGCAGTAGCTGTATATTATTATAAATCTACATTTTTGAATGTGAATGATTACTCTAACTGTATTTGAAAGGTGCTGTATCAATAAATGTATTATTATTATTATGCTTATTTTTTTTTTATTTTATGGACTGCTTTTATTACCAGCCAAGAAAAATAACTAATGCATTGGCTTGTTTTTAGTTTCAGAGGTTGTTCAGAACTTAATGCTTTGCACAGATAAAGATCCTGCCGAGATAGTAGGAGATCTCTCTGTTTGTTTGGACGGACTCACCGTGGATCCTGAAATGTTTGCCTCTGTGGAAAATGGTATTGAAAGTAAGTACAGAGTGTTTCCAGGTTTTAAGAAATCAAGTCGTCAACACTGGAGTTACAATTCTTAATTGGAATGTTCAAGTATGAGGGCATAAAAATACAGAATACTATTTAGATGTTTTAATTCCAGCCTGAGTTTGAGCTAATGAAATCTGTATGCTTATATAAGGAGTGGATGAATCCAATCAAGGCTTCATTACAATTATTTTACCTGTTCAATATTCTTTTGTTAGTTTTTTTTCAAACTAGTGTTTTACTTTGCAGTATAGTAGAACTACAGGGTACTTTAAAGTTGTTTGAGCTGTCACTCTTTCTGATGTGAAATGTCCCATGTTTTACCTATACTCCACATGAAAGTGTATAACTCAAAAAAAGTCGGTTTGATTACCCAGAGGCCATCCACTGTATCTTTTGAAAATGCCAGTTTTGTACCTGCTGCTACAAAAGGGTGAGTCTGTGGCACCCTAAAGATTTTATCTGTAAAGCAGACTTGTATAATTGAATATGTGAACTGCAGCATCCCTTACTGTCAAAATGCTTATAAGCAATGCCCTGCTATTCTCCAGCCTTGTTCTAAAATCTGGGTTTGTGACCTGTTTCTAACCAACAGCCTTTAATTGTCATTATTAGTGACTGATTACAGTTGGTAGCAGAACATTAGCACACTGGGTAAGCTAGAAGTAGAGGGCAAGATACAGGATCATTTAACAGCAAGCAAATGCAAAAGATTTCTCATTGTAAGGCTCTGTGTATAAAAATGGAATTGAGCTTTGAGCTGTCAATTTTTCAGTTAACTAAACTAGCTTGTGATTTAATTGTCAAATTGCATATGCTCACTCTTGCTGTGTCACTGTTTTTCTCCACCAGAGCACTTAAGTTAATAGATACAGTACCTCACTGCAGCAGCCTTCAGAATTAAATGTCATTTTCCAAAGACAGATGTTCAATATCCACATCTCCCTGACACCAGGTTATTGTGTCTGAAGCCTAGTGCTACCCCCAAAAACAACCTCACGCACACAACTCTAAACAGGCATTGAAGGCCAAACATGCAGACATGAGGGGAAAAAAAAGCACTTCGCTTTTAATGTTTATTTAACTCCTTGAAACTTATAGCTGTGAATACAGCCCATCAATATCATCAAGCAAGAGCCTTTCCTCCAGCAAGAACAAAGCTAGGGTCTTGTCTTGTTCTGAGATTTTTTGGGCCATTCAACTGTGCCCAGGTGATTTGGTTACAAGTAGGTGACCAAAGGCTGGATGACGTGATAACTTCAAACAATGCAGTCGATATTAACTCATAGTAGACCGCAGCAACAGTAAATTGTAGCTGGCCCTGTTATTATCTTGTTCAAATGCTTTTTAATTCTGCAGCTATGATTTTGTTTTTTACTGTCTGTCTGGATATTTACTTTTCAAAGGCCATGTTCTGCAGCTCATGTTGTGTTCTTTCACTCTCAGTACAGCTAAATACTTGTGTGTTTTTGTAAATGTAAAATGCAGATGTATAGCAAAAAGTTCTATACTGTGTGTGTGTAAATGTTTATAGTTATAGTTATATAGTGTGTGTGTGTATGTATATAATATATATAGGGTGTCCCAAAATTCACGCAAGATTTGAATTTGGCGCCATTTGTGCGGTAAAGTGTTGCCAACGGATAAAAACGACAGCGTGACAGCTCACAGCTCACAGTTCAGGGTTATTAAAAATGGAGCGCTACACAAAAGAACAACGCGTTTTCATTGTTGAGCAATATTTTAAAAATAATGAAGGTTTGGCAGCTACAGTTCGCAATTTTCGTACAAAATATGGTCGGAATAGTGATTTAACTTCATCAACTGTGAAGAGATTAATTAAAAAATTCAGATCATGCGATTTAACGCCGTTGGGCTTTTTACTTTGGGTTTTTTTGAAGTCTAAGGTTTATGCCATCAAGCCCACGACCACCCACGCCTTGAAGGAGGAAATTGAGCCACATTTATGCAAAACAGTCATGGAAAATTTCGATAAAAGAGTGCGTATGTGCCAGCAAAGACGTGGAGGCCATTTACCCGATATGCTAATACATACATAACCCTATACTGTATACTTTATAAATCAATTAAAAATTTTTAATTAAAAACCTGTGTTCTCAATCAAAATTACTTCTTGCGGGAATTTTGGGACACCCTATATATATACTATTTATATACAGTTTACAGTAATCCCTCGCTATATCGCACTTCGACTTTCGCGGTTTCACTCTATCGCGGATTTTAAATGTAAGCACATCTAAATATATATCACGGATTTTTCGCTGGTTCGCGGATTTCTGCAGACAGTGGGTCTTTTAATTTATGCTACACGCTTCCTCAGTTTGTTTGCCCTGTTGATTTCATACAAGGGACGCTATTGGCGGATGGCTTAGAAGCTACCCAATCGGAGCATGTATTACATATTAACTAAAACTCCTCAATGCTATAAGATATGCATCCCGCGCGGAGCTTGATTGTTTGCTTGTCTCTGCCTCTCTCTCACCCTCTCTGACATTCTCTGCGCCTGATGGAGGGGCTGTTTGCACAGAGGCTGTTTGCTTAAAAGATACTGACGCTCCTCTAAAAAAATGCTGCTTTATTGCGGTGCTCGGCATATTTAAAAGCACACGTATTGATTTTTTGATTGTTGCTTTAATCTCGCTCTCTCTCTGTGACGTTCTCTGCTCCTGACGGAGGAGATGTGAGCAGAGGGGCTGTTTGCACAGAGGCTGTTTGCTTAGAAGATACTAACGCTCCTCTAAAAAATGCCGCGGCAAACTTAAAAGCACAAGTATTGATTTTTTGATTGTTTGCATTTCTTTGTGCGAGCGCTCTCTGTCTCTCCCTCTGAAATTCTCTGCTCCTGAAGAGAAGAAGATCTATTTGCATTCTTTTAATTGTGAGAAAGAACTGTCATCTCTGTCTTGTCATGGAGGACAGTTTAAACTTTTGACTAAAGGGTGTTATTTCATGTCTAGAGGGCTCTAATAATGTTAACAGTGTGGGAGAGTTTATAAGGGCTTAAAATATATAAAAATAACTACACAAACATATGGTTTCTACTTCGCGGATTTTTGTCTATCGCGGGGGTTCTGGAAGCAACCCCGATCGAGGAGGGATTACTGTGTGTATATATATATATATATATATATATATGTGTGTATATATATATATATATATGTGTATATATATATGTGTGTATATATATATATATGTGTATATATATATATATGTGTATATATATATATATATACAGTTTATATATGTATATACGTATATATAATAAAATATATAACACACACATACTGTATATATACTATAGTTTACCTTTAATTTTTTTTCCCCAGGTTCATTGCAGAATGCTGATTCACGAAGAAATAGTGCCACAGTTATTGGGAGGTAAAGAAAATAATTTACATTTGGTCACCATGATTTCTATTGTGTACATGTGGCAAAAAACAGAAAAAAAACATGGATTCAATTTAACAAAGTGTACTGTTTAGAATAAAGGTGTACCATCCATCCATCCATCCATTTTCCAACCCGCTGAATCCGAACACAGGGTCACGGGGGTCTGCTGGAGCCAATCCCAGCCAACACTGGGCACAAGGCAGGAACCAGTCCTGGGCAGGGTGCCAACTTTCCGCAGATAAAGGTATACCATGACAGTTAAAACATAAAATAGTCATTTCTTCATCTTCCAATTTGTTATTTTACATTATGCTGCCCATCCATTTCTGTTTACAATTGAAGTGTTCACATAGTTTCAATTTCTAATTAGGAAAACTGGTTATATCTGAAGAAGAAACATTTTTATTAGAGTAGGTCTTTTGGCCCAGCATAGCTTTTCTGTCTCTATATACCAGTTTCTGCAAAATATCTCGTCCCACAATTCTACTAAACTTGTATCTGTGGTTCTGTGTTTTTTAACATTGCTATGAAATGTACACTTAGCCTCAGATCTTTTGTGACCCTGTTCACCTTGTTGAAGAACACATTTTAAAGTAAGAGCTGGCTCTATCCTGCTACATTGTTTTATAATTTTAAGCACTTCTGTTATGTGATGTCCTAAAGTTTGTTTACTTAAACTGAAAACTGCAGAGATTCTACAATCTTGCCTTATAGCTCGTACCCAGCAGACCTGGAAATTGTCTGGTTACTTTTCTCAAGACTTTCTCAAGAACTATAAAATTTTTATATTTTGGAGACTAAAACCGCACTAAAGTCAGACATTTTCTAACCTGCTTGGTCCTGAATAGGGTCGCAGAGCATCCCGAATCTTATCCCAGCTAGCATAGGGCACAAGGCAGAAATAAACACTGGACAGGGCACCAGTCTATTGAGGGGCAAGCAAACACACACACACACACACACACACACACTAGGCCCAATGTAGCACCACCGGTCCATATAACCTGCATGTCTTTGGACTGTGAGAGCAAACCAGGGTACCCGGAGTAAACCTACACAGGCACAGAGAGGACCTGGGATGCGAACCCTGGTTTGCTTACCGCAAGGCAACAGCACTACCACTTTGCCACCATGCCACTCGAGTGCACAAAGTTCCATCTTAAAATATCAGTTTACCCATCCGTGTTCTCAGAAAATGTTTCCCACTGCAGGATTATAGTTTTCTGGATCTCCACTGCTGCAGTGTAGTGTATGCACTGGGAAAGGGCAAACTTCACCCAAATCTTGGAATGAAAAATGGCAGTTAAGTCTTTAATGACACCCACATCAGATTATTATCGTCTAGACTCACAGTAGTGTAAAATGATTTGTGTTCCAGGAATGGTTTCAAGTTGCACGTGTGACTAATAGGACACTTCTTCATGGGTGATCTCTAGCCATTGCCCCAGCTCATCTTAAGTCACTTACAGTTAGGTTGTTTACAGTAAATCTAACTGGCTGACCGATTATTTTGCTAAGTTCTAACTGGCTAACACGTGTTTACTAACTAACCACTGGTTAAGACCAGGGACCTGTCAAGCGTAGTTTTGCTTGCTTCTGGTACCAATTGTCCTCACAACTTAACAGTCCTGGCCAGGTTGTTGTTTCTTAAAAAGAAGAGGTAATAATAATAATAATGCAAGAAAACAGCATCTGAAAGTTCTGTAAAGTTAAGAGACATGTTTTTTTTGCCTTGCACAAGACCATACTGCAACTGCAGAGTTGTTCTTGCTTTGCAGTTTTGAACACTCGTATTACAGGGTGCAAGGCAGAAACCAGTCCCGGAGAGGATGTCAATCTATCACAGAGCATATTCACATGCATACTGAAACTCTGCCACACTGGGCCATTTTAGAGTCATGAACTAACCTAACACACACTTCTTTTACGGGAGATGAAATTCACAGAAAGCACCCATCTAGGCACAAGGAGAATGTGCCAAGTCCATAAAGACAATGACCAAGATACGAAAAGTATGGAGCACCTGAACTGTTGTATCTTCATGGATTTACAACTGTCCATTAACAAGGTAGACAACATGACATATTTCTAAAAAGCTGTTTCAAGTTACCTCTCTGGAGGGCAGAGGCAGCAATAGTCCACTCATTTGTCTTTGATGCTGATAAATAAATATCTGTTGTTGTGTCTCTCTAAACTGATGTACGATACTTGTCAAGAGAAGAAAAAAAATGTCACGACATGCCTTCACATGTTTACAACTTTCGAGTCGAAAATAATATTGGAATATTTTATTATATGATAAATAATTAATAAATATGGGGATAGGTTAGGCATGTGCGATATACATCGTTTACGATTCTATCTTAATTGCTGTTTTAACGATGTGCGAGATTAAATTATCGAGTATGTAACTCGCTTTGCAAAAAAAGAAACATAGTTCATTCACAAATGCAACAGTATAGACCACTGTGCGTGCACAAAGCGAGTTGCGTAAGCGTGCACGTCGCTCCCTGCCTCTAAATGAGTGAACAAACCGCGCCAGATGATGAAACAGCCTCACCATCTACGTCGTCAGAGTTAATTGCCAGATGTGGTTCATTCTCACTCGCATGGCAGTGGTTTGGTTTTGAAAAGACTCATGTTGCTCAAAAGACGGCAATCTGCAAACTATGTGGTAAATCGGTTGCCATTAAAGACAGCTCAACAACTAACTTGTTTCACCATTTGCGAACTAACCGCCACACAGTATATGAAGAATACGAAAAGCTTAAGGAGTCAACTGACCAGCACAAGTCTAAAGTAACCAAGGTACAAGCACAAAAACACACTCGGCAAACTTTAGCGGACTCATTCTGCAAAAAAGTGCCTTATGACAAGAAAAGCAACAGATGGCATGACATAACAAACGTCGTCACCAATTACATCGCAAAAGATATGGTGCCAATTCAAGTGGTTGAGAGAGATGGTTTTAAACAACTTTTGAATACTTTAGACCCAAGGAACACACTGCCTGGCCGAAAATATTTCAGTCAAACCGCTCTGCCTTAGTTGTATAATTCGTGTCGCCAAACTGTGACACACAAAGTAAAAAAGGTTTCACATTTTGCCACAACAACGGATTTATGGTCAAGCCGAACATCCGAGCCATACCTTTCCCTGACGGTGCATTTCATTGACGAAAACTGGCAACTGCAAAGCTTCTGTATGCAAACATCCTACTTCACGCAAGATCACACTGGCGACATCATTGCGCAAGGTCTGAAAGATGCGTTGGCATCATGGTCACTGCGAGAAGACCGTATGGTTTGCATGACAACAGACAGCGGGGCTAACGTTGTCAGTGCACTGCGGATTAATAACTGGAAGAGGCTACCTTGTTTTGGGCATAGGCTTCATATTGCGATTGGCGAGTAATTTGGGGTTCCTCTATAAAATGCAGTTTAGGTTAAATTGATCTTATTTATTATGACGTTTAAGAATACAAAAATACCTGATAAGTAAAGCTATAGATGACAAAAATATAATTCAATATAATTTCAAATAATACATTATCTTGGAATTATCGTCAAAGTCCCAGAAAATATCGAGATTTTTTTTTCCAATATTGCACACCCCTAGGATAGGTATAGCTAAAATTTTAGTGCTGCAAGTTTTTTAATTAAATTTTTTTACCTATTAAACCATCTTAACAGTACACGTAATAATGTGTTTCCATCCTGTTATGTAAGTCTGTTTATGTAATATTAACATAACCATAATCACGGTTGTCAGTATTCATCAGGCTTCATGTAATGTAGAAACATGTCTTATTATAACAAAGGTCACATAATATTTAAAAATTTTTCTGTTCTTTTCTTTCAGTATTTAATCTTGGTAACCATGAAATTTCTGTTCTAGGACAAACATAGACGTCTCAACATCTGCAGAAAGCATTGAAGATTTGGCTTCGGCTAACAGCAGAGCTGTGAATGGCAGTGATTCTCCGCTGTTATTGAGTAGTTCCAAATCTTTAAGGCCGCCCAGACCTTCACGTCCCCCGCCACCAACACCGCGAAGGCCAGCTTCAACAGCTGGTATGAACAGATTACAGTTTGTACTGTGTTAATATGAAGTATTTCAGATTTGTAATTTAGTTTTATATTTTTAGCACTCTTATAAAACAGAAGAGTTTAATGTGCAATTCTTACTGGTTTAGAAAACTGTGAAAGGATAAAGTTGACTTCAGCTGCATGGCTTTCTTTGTTTTGTTTTTGTTGAATTAGTAATGTTGATTCTTAAAGTTCAGTTAACTGCAAGATTACTTGGAGATTACAAATATGAAAATTTACTAATCCATTCACTTTATGAATTACTGGTAGTTGCAAATTCCAGTATTCAAATAATGAATGGTAATTATAACATTAATTGGTTTCAGGTTTCTGTAGGAGTCAATAACTTTTTTACACTTGTCATTTCATTTTTGATTACCTTATACAGGTACATCAGACAAATAAAAAAACGTGCTAAACCTGGGTGACTCATTGAAAGATTTGTCCAAATTTCTTGGGATAATATCTACAAAAATGGATCGTCAGACTGACAGCTACTATTTTTTTCATGCATACAATGGACTGACATTCTGTCTAAACCAGATTAATATTTTGGCTGGTTTACAGAGAATTGAATGAAGAAGTATGGAAAACATTTTCATTGTGATTGGCCTGTTGAAATTAATTGTGTCCTTTTTTAGTTTGGACAAGCCTGTCCAGATCTAATCATGCAATTTTCATTACGCTATAACTTATTAAGTTTATTACATAGAAAATCACCTGAAAAATCCCAGACCATCGAGAAGGGTGCGAACTGACGACATGAAGAATCGTCTTTGCGCCAAACTGGACTCATCCCCGCATAAATCAAAGCCCTCAGACGGTCTGGATCTGCATAATTAGATATGGACCACCCTGTAGGTGCAGTCATACACATAACACACTCGTAAAATGTTTTTTAAAAACTTGGAAGAAACCAGTGTCTCAGGAGTAAACTCATGTAGTCATGTGGTGAATGTGCAAATTCTGCATATTTACTGGGATTGTGATGGAATATGAGGTAACAGATACTGCACTATATGCCAGCTTATATTTCCTTTTTATGGATCCTATGCATTCACTTTTAAGCAAATGAAACTTGATTTTTAATCATAAACATTTCATTCTATTAGTCTTTAATGGTAGTCTGTTTTGTTATCAGTGCAAGCAGACAACAGCACTGTCCCTGTTCATTTGTAAATAAATATTTGGTTTCTGACATTGATAGATTATTGCTACAACATCCAGAAATCACACATAAGGCTCTGTATTTGATTATATAATGAAACAGAATGTGTGTCAGAATAATTTGGTAATAGTTGAGCATTACTGTTTAACTGTTTTTCATTAACCTTATTTTTTACTGCTTGATCTCATATATTTACTCCATTGGTATAGTGAACGCACTTAGTTTGTCTCTTTTTTCTCTCTCTCTAGTCCCTTCCACTGAAACTGTACCTAGCACTCCAAAAAATGTATCAAGTAATGATCTCTCCGTCTCAGAGTCATCTGCGAACCATGTTGTTTCTAACCATATGGACCGATTAGAATTGTCACCATCCAGCTCTGCGCAGTCAGATGTAGGAACACAACCTTTGGTCGCACAAAGAATGAACCCCATCAATTCTGGCCCTCTTCCCCCAGGGTAAGACAAATTTTCTTCACATTTTCAGTACACCTGGTAAAAATGGTATTAGCGGTCAATGTGCAAATGTAATGGTTTCCAAGTTTATTTAATGATAAGAAGGTTTACATCTGTAATAAATATGGTTTTATATTTCTTTCTGGAATAGATGGGAACAGAGGGTAGATCAGAATGGCCGTGTTTATTTTGTGGATCACATTGAGAAGAGGACAACATGGGAACGGCCAGAACCCCTTCCTCCAGGGTAATTGCTATGATGTTGGAGGGTAGTTACACAGCAAAGAGCATCTGTATACGTAACAACATATAGATTACACTTAATGTCTAAAAAAAGTGGAGGTGCTTATTTGTTTATATAGTTGGACAACTGGCAGGTTGTATTGGCATATCTCTACATATCTACCATATGTGCAATCAACAGGCCCCTAGTGTTGCACTACAAATGGTGTTATTCTCTGATTGTTTATTTGAAATGCAAGCTGAAGTTGGTCATGAACGTTGGCATTTTGTGCTTGCCCACTTCTGAGAGCTTACTGTGCACAATGTTTTTCTCAATACATCAGTGACAGATAGTCAGTCAGTCAGAGAATAAAAATTCCTAACAGTTCCATTGTAATGATCATTTTGCAGTAGTGCTGGGCAGAAGATGCTATGACCTCTGCACAGATTACATGAAAGTTTTATATTGAGTGAACACAATACTGACTGCAGCGACCAATATTTCTTTCCCACATCTTTGTTCGGAAGACACAGCTGTGATCTTTCAGCCCTTTCACCTAATTTTGTTTGGTCACCACAAATGTGTCATGTCTGGCTGGACAGTTTGTTACCAACTGTAGTGATAACTTAACACAGCCAGAGATGATACTGTACCTTGGTTAATGGAATAGATAAAGTTTTGAGTTAAATGGGAAAATGACCACCTGTTTTTAGTAGTTGGTACAGAACTGGCAATTGTTTATTTTACAGCAACACTTTAGGAACAAACCCTAACTTTTACCTGTAAGTTTTGAGTATTAGCAAATTTCTAATGAACATTACAATCTGGTACTACTTTTTTCGGTTCAGAAATGTGCTCTGATTTGAATCACCCTGCATCCATATTTGCATGTTTCTTATTCACTGTTAGTTGTAAGGTTTGTCTCCCCTTCCACTTCATAGCTGGGAACGACGGGTTGACCCCATGGGAAGGATTTACTATGTTGATCACATCACAAGGACAACAACATGGCAGAGACCAACTGTGGAGTCGGTGAGGAATTATGAACAGTGGCAGCTACAGCGTAATCAACTGCAGGGTGCTATGCAGCAGTTTAACCAAAGATTTATTTTTGGGGTAGGTCATGAGCAGTGGCTTTTTTTTCTTTTTTGGACCCAGGTCACTACAGATCCAAGGCAAGTTGACTAATCTCTTGCTTTTCTTTTTAATCAGCTTCAGGACCAGGTCCCAGCTACACAGAACAAAGAGTTTGATCCATTAGGACCACTACCACATGGATGGGGTAAAATGTGTTCTCTAATTGTCATAATAAGTTGTCTTAACCGCTTCAAACCACAAGTCAACCATTTGACATCCAGAAAGTGTCCATAATGTGAATTGCCTTCTAATTTACTACCACATGGAACCAAGCCAGCTGTTTTATTTCCATTATGGTTTTTTTTCCCCAAAGTTTCTGGAAATCAACTTAGAAATTTGGAATCTTTGCTTGTAAGCAAAACAGAGACACAGTTTGACTGATCCTTGGAGAAAGTGCAAGTGAATATTTACAGTTTTCAACAGAATTTGGAAACTTAAAATCAAAGTGAATTCCAGCATTTCAGCAAATATCAAAAACATTGTCAGAAATGAACATCCTGTGCAGTATAAAAACAATCAATAAACAGTCAAAAATGGGTTATCAACAAAAAGAAATGTATGAGTACATTAATAATATCTGCTACGTCTTCCTTGTGTTTATGTATACAAGTATCCACCTGTTTGAGGTGATCACTGTGTAGGTATCATCTCTTTAAGAGTTTTTACTTGTATTGGTGACATAACTGGAGCAAGCTCATTAGCCTTGTTCTGGTTTCTCGCTAGTCCCTGGTGTAGGTGGAATATTGATGTAAATGCACATGCACAGTTGTTTTTTTTAACACTAGAATCCCTGAAGCCTATGGAAAAACAAGTAATCCTGGGCCACCTTAAATTCCTTCACACCTCTCCATTGGCGTCTTTTGTTTTGCAAATGTGTCGATCAGCACAAGCAGCCTGCTATCCTTTTCCCAGCTCAAGCCAAGACTCAGATTCTATGTGTGAGGTGCCTGGAGTTGTATTGAGTAAATAATGCAGTATATCGTTATTTGGAACATATGTATTTCATGTGTGTTCCATGTCTACAAAGATCTGGGTAAGTGTAGGATGAAAGGAAATGCGAGGCAAGAAATGCTGAACACATACCTAAAGCAGAAACGTTTTCCATGTTATACTAATAATGACGTGAAGTATATAATGTGTGAAGACTTTAGTCCAAATATCAAATAAACGTGTGCTTTTATTCAAGAATATAACCAAAGTAAAAATAAAAAATCAATTTACATATTGCTGTCAATGAGTTCCAAACCCAAGTTCAAATGTCAATCGACAGAAAGTTAATACATATTCTTGGATGGTGGAGAGGTAAAAACTGCTGCCTTATAACCAATAGGTTGCCGGTTCGAGTCCCGGCGCTTCACGTTTTGAGAAGTGAGCAGCTATTATTATTATTACTGTAATAAAAACATACATTTGATTTGAGTCTGTAACACTCGGTGTAAATTTTGGCTACTTGTAAAAGTTAGCTCTTTATTATTCAGTTTTATTCTCTCAGTGACGTTCACATGGTACAACAAACTTGCCTTTCCCTCTCTGAGTTGATGGCATTTATCTCCATTCTTTTCACAAGAGCAATGCTGACTACAGTTGGTACTGTGGTTGATGCCTGCTCAGAACTATTTGTGGTACTGGCAATCAGAGATACGATGTCCTGTGACCGCTATCAGACTGGACAAAGGCAGAACCGTAACAACAGACAGCTTCTTCACAGCGCTTTCGCTGGCTAACAGACTGCTGCACCGCAACGCAACTCTGTTTGGTACAACAAAGTGCGACAGGAACTTCCACCTGCAGCTATAGTCACTTCAGTACGTGAGCAATTTACAAAACAAAAGATGCTGATGAGGAGAGGTGCGAAGCAATTTAAGATGGCGTGGGATTACAAGTTTTTTCGTAGGCGTCAGGGATTCTTGTGTTAATGTTTGATTAATTTTACTAGTTAGTTATTATTCTCTATTTAGCCAGAATTAAATAATAATCTATTAGAAACAGAACAGAAGTATGGAATTTGTCTGCAGACTTATAAACGCCTGGGTCATGTTTATCTATGTTTCATTCAACCTCTTAAAAGGGTTGCACAGAGCCTAAATACTTTTGAAACAGCGTGTCTCTATAGGTTAGTATTTAGCAGTTGTAATGAGAAAATTGTAGAGAGGTTTGCTGATATTAGAAGTTAGCTGTGTTCCACATTTTTCTCTCTTCTTTCAAAATAAGTGCATGATTTTAACATATCATTTTTTCCCTTCTTTAAATAAAAGAAAAACGAACCGACAGTAATGGCCGAGTGTACTTTGTTCATCATCCTACTCGTTCGACACAGTGGGAGGACCCAAGAACACAAGGGTAAGTTGTTTTAATGATGGATTTTCAGGTTTTCACTGATTTTCTGTGTTCTATAATCTAGCTGGATTTAGCCAGTTAGTTAAGATTTAGTTTGTATTGCACCTTTTATAGTGAGCAGAATTAAAAACTGAGAATATTGTAGTCATCTCTGTGATGAAACAGTGCCCTTTCTATGTTGTGTACCTGTCTGTAAACTGTGGGATAACAATACTTCAAACATTAGTAGCAAAACCTTGTTACAGAAAGGAGATTTAGAGAAAATTTTAGGATTGAGAAGAGTGCCGTACATGCATCCACATATCTGTCTGTAGGACTGTGTTGCCTTTTTAGATAATGTTTTACTTTCAAAGGGGTTTTTAATAGTATAACTTGCCATGAACAAAATCTCAGTCCACTTTTCCAGCATCAGAGTGTTACCTGCACGTTTGTGAAATGTGAAAATGAAACACTTAGTCCAAGACACACAGAGATGCACTAGCTAAGTGTGAGCATTTGCCATCGCCTTTTTTTTAGCCCAACACCTTTGCTAGTAATACGATAACATTGCCTTTACTTTGAGCAACACCCCAATTCTCTGGGGTAATAAAAGTTGTGAACTAGCTGTGTGGTAAGAAAGTGGCAGTATGGAATGCAATTGTCTTTGCTTATTAAAGTTTTCTTCATGCTGAGCTGCATTTCCCAATTTACACAAATGCCATGTACTGTACTTCTTTATATAGATGTGCACTGGGTTTGGCATGGACATGTGTAGACAGTGACAGTGGTTCAGCCTAGATCTCCGATGTGTTCCCTTTTTTATTTGTTAGTCAGTAGAGTGCATGGCCAAATCGCAAATATCGAGATTTTCCAAAGGTGATGTTAGTTGGGGTGGTGGTGTTTAGGATCAGTGTTAAAAGTGACTGGGTTAGGGTACCATGCTTGACAAAGAAAAATTGGGTAGTGTGTGCCAATCACACTCCAGGGACTACCAAGTACAGCTTTTGATGGAGACAGACTTAACTTCTTAGACAGGTCTGGAATAGGATAATTGTAAATATGGATTCAACACACTTGTCTGGAATTGTCCTAGAAAGTGGACACTTTAGCCTTACTTTTGCAGTTAGAATATAAATCTTGGGTTATCCATTGCTGGCAACAGATTATTAAGTAGCTACATTTTTGTGGATAGATTTGTGTCAAGAAGTGCAGAATTAAATAACTTGCGGCTTTATACATTAGCGTAACTGTTTTATTCTGGGTTACTATATACAATTTTTTAGCCTTCAAATGCTCTTTATGGTTTAACATAAATATTGAGGAAACTGCTTCATGGTCACCATTTCTTAATAAACTCTTTAACTTTTTAATGGGCTGTAATGAACACATAATGGAAAATGTACCTGTAGGCTAATCCCCAGCCACTCAGTGGTATTTAGATAAAAAAAGTGCTGATCTTGAGTTTTGCCTGTTGTTAAGTTCATAATCTATATATATATATACAATATATATATATATATATTATTACAAAGATGAGATATACTCGGATGAAGGTTTGGGGCAGCCACCCGTATATTCTGGTATCCTGGCTGCAAAAGTCGTTATTTGTCAAAATAAACAGCACTGAAGAGCATACAGTTGAGTCCAAAACAAGACTGAGGGAAAAGGGAAAAAGGGCAGGCTTTTAAAGGGGAAGACAGGAAGTGAGGTCATAAGGATCGGGCCCTTGTTCTTCAGTCATTGGATCGAGCCCGGACGTGACATCACAGGGGCCGGAGCTGGTAAGGTCTACTTTCATTGGCTCTGTCCCGGAAGTGACGTCAAGAGAGCCAGGTGGAATCTCCCAGGAATGGTCTACAGGAAAGGGAGAAAAAGAGTCAGTGCATTCTGCCACATCCCGGCATTCATCAGAACTGCCTTCACTCAAGCCCTTTAGCTGCCTCCCATGCGCACGTGTGTGACATATATATATATATATATATATATATATATATATATATATATATATTATTATTTATTTATATACATATATTTTATTATTTATTTATATATATATACAGTAATCCCTCCTCGATCATGGGGTTTGTGTTCCAGACCCAGTGATAGGTGAAAATCCGCGAAGTAGAAACCATATGTTTGTATGGTTATTTTTATATATTTTAAGCCCTTATAAACTCTCCCACACAGCCCTCTAGACATGAAATAACACCCTTTAGTCAAACGTTTAAACTGTGCTCCATGACAAGACAGAGATGGTAGTTCTTTCTCACAGTTAAAAGAATGCAAACATATCTTCTCTTCAAAGGAGCGCCGTCAGGAGCAGAGAATGTCAGAGAGAGAGAGAGCGCGCGAGATAAGAAAAGCATACAATCAAAAAATCAATACGTGCTTTTAAGTATGCCGATGCACCACGATAAAGCGGCATTTTGTAGAGGAGCGTCCGTATCCTCTAGGCAAACAGCCCCTGTGCTCACACCCCCTCTGTCAGGCACAGAGAATGTCAGAGAGGGTGAGAGAGAACGAGAAAAGCAAACAATCAAGCACGGCGCGGGAAGCATATCTTGTATCATTGAGGAGTTTTAGTTAATATGTAATACATGCTCTGATTGGGTAGCTTCTAAGCCATCCGCCAAGAGCGTCCCTTGTATGAAATCAACTGGGCAAACAAACTGAGGAAGCATGTACCATAAATTAAAAGACCCATTGTCCGCAGAAATCCGCGAACCAGCGAAAAATCCGTAATATATATTTAGATATGCTTACATTTAAAATCTGCGATGGAGTGAAGCCGCGATATAGCGAGGGATTACTGTATATATATATATATATATATATATATATATATATATATATATATATATATTATAATCTCTCTCTATAATATAAATAAAAGTCTATGTATGTATGTTCCAGCATCACTTCCGAACGACTGGAACAATTTTCATGATGCTTGGTACACATGTTTCTCATTGGTCGACTAAAAATACTGTAGGGTGAAATCAACCCTAACCCACCCCCTTCTGTTTATGACTGCCAGCATTCTTTATATTTGAGCGCCACCACGCACGCCCCTTTTGCTTTTGAAATTAAATAAAGTTGGCTGGTTCCGAGCATCAGCTGGATGATAACATACATACAAGACTGCAAGACAAGCACATCAGTGAGTCATCATTGTTTGTTCATTTAATTTTATTATTAAAGTTGTGGGGTTTTTTTATTATTTTTCTAAAACAATTAAACTGGTTTTTTTTTTTTTTTTTCCTCCTGGGGAAAGCTGGGTATTTCAGCTAATATAACTATAATAAAGGACCCCCTCATATTCGTCTGAGTAAACTCTACTTCCTTTTAACCCTTGTGAATCCTTCTGTATTGTAGTTTTATTCCAGCATGACTGCTGTTCTCTTATTGTGCCCTAACAGTAGTAGCTCCTAGCTTTCAGTGCGTTTCACCAAGTTGTCGGGTATCTTGTGTAAGGTGTAGAGTTCTTGTAGGTTGGATTCAAGTGGCTGTCCCAATACCCTGTTCACACTCTTTAAAATGTATGATGTTGAGACACAGAGTGTCAACATGCCATGCCTCTGGGCACCAGCTGCTAATGAGGTATAATTTAGTTTAAATTTGCATATGCATGTTTAATATTGCTCCTTTTTGGGAACACATGTCTTAGCATTTAATTAGGAAAAACTTGGACTGAGATTGCCCTGCTGCTTTTTGTAGGCTTTTGAATGAAAAACCATTGCCAGAGGGATGGGAGATGAGATTCACAGTTGATGGAATCCCTTACTTTGTGGATCATAATAAGAGAACTACAACATATATTGACCCAAGAACTGGAAAATCATCACTGTGAGTACAAAGTTAAGAAAAAACTTGGAGTTGTGCTATGTTAAAAAGCTTATATATAAATACAATCTGTCAGAATGTTGGTTAGTTCAAATATTTACTGAGTAATTCCCATCAAAGATTAAACTAAATACTTGGTAAAAAGCTATGATATTTTTGCTGCAGCCTGACGGAGAATCCACTGATAAAATGAAATGTACTTCTGCGCATGTAAATGCAATTCAAAGAAAGTAAATGTATTGTTTTTCCTCTCTGTTAATTCTGTTGCATACGAGATATATGCAGTTTTTGGATAGGCATTAAATAGATCATATTGAAGCAAGTCTGATCAAATTGAGGTGCATCTTTACTCCATTCTGTAAAAGAATGAAACCTGCAATGTCATTTTAACATCACAACAGAGAAATATTGACTTAAAAATGCAGATTCATTCTTTTTTTTTGTTTGTTTATTTAGGTGAGGTACAAATATATAAAGATTATTTCAGTGACGGAAAAAATGAAAGGAAGGCTAGAGACCCTTATAGCCTGATGGCTGCATTGACAAAACATTTAACCTTTTTATCATTTTTCAGAGTGGAAGTAACCTTCAGTTGTTCTTTTTTTAAGGGGCATGTTGTCACTGTCCTTCACTTTCACATAACAGATATTTATTCTATTACATAACAAAAATTTGAGCATCATCATTTTTCTTGTAGTTTTTTTTTTTTTTTTAAATTAAAATAAAGCCGTCGAGCATAAACTAAATTTTCCTGGTACCATCCTTCGCTTCTCTGATTTTCTCTAAATATTCCCACTGGCAATATACAGTAGGGTTACCTTCATAGATTATGATATTTTAGTAGTCAACATGTATGCCTTTGGTGGTGGTAGCAGCTAGCATGTAATAATTGTTCCCAACTGAAGACTTTCCTTTTTAAGTTGGTTTTGTTTTAGTAATTTACAATGCATTGTTAATTCACAGCGCTATTTTTTGCTCATGTGCTAGACTAAGAAGCAAGGGTGTTCTAAATTAGCATTGGAAGGGGTGAACCTAAAACCAGAGCATCACACTGTTGTTACAATATGAATAAATGAAATACATTTCATATCTTTAGGTACATAACAGTTGTAAGAATCAAGAACTGAACATGGTTGGTGCTGTTTGTGATACTGAGCCACATAATAATACTTGGGTCTAACGTACTGGAAAACACAATCTATCCCACCATGATATGCCTTTTATGCCCTTTGTTGAGTATCTTTCCTTTGCTTGCAGAAATGAGTCTTTACATTATTTCATAAACATTTAAACAGTCAGTCATAAAAAAAGTACTTCACATTCCCATCTGATTGTTTTTAAAGTCTAGCTGTGTCTCTTAGCTATCAGTTAGTTGAATTATAGTTTAATTGAACATCTATATGCTCACTTGTTCTTCACAAACTCTTGTTCAAAATTGAAAAGATTGAGGAGATATTTGCAGCAGCTGCGATTCATTCTGTAGTATTTGTGGTTTGAATGCACTGCTATCAAGATTGTCCCTGGCATCTTTTGTTGGAAGTAATTGGTTACAACAAATAGAAGAATAGTCTGTCAGTTTGCATAATCAGCCTTTGGCAGTCAGCCTAGCATGACTAATTAGAAAAAAAAAATATTACTTACTGTAGCATAAATCTGAGTTCTGAGTAAAATGTTAATCATATAAATAATTAATTTCAAATAGTATCATGGGAAATGGGCACAATTAAATCTTAATGCATGTAGGTTAAATGAATTGGACACTCTAAATTAAACATCTATAACCAAATATCAGAGTCTAAAGGTGTGAATGTGCCCTTAGAGTGCAGATGGTCTTCCAGAACTGGTACCTGCTTTGTGTGAGATTTTGCCAGGTATGGTTTCACATACCAAGAGAGCCAGTACTGGAACTAATGATTGAATAATAAGAAGGCACTGAATACTGAAAAAAAAAATGCTTTTGGTTCTGTTAGTCCTTTTTATGGCCACTTTTATAGACCTGAGGAAAATGTACCTTCTGCTTTGCCCACAAGTGACCCATAGCAACCAAGCTTCTGATTGGTGTCATTTGACATAATAAATATAAAATAACACTAAGGTGCCTTATACAGGTAGTCCCCAGGTTACAGACATCCGACCTACAACTTACAAACGGGGCCGCAGCTGCGACACATGCACCTCGGTAACTGCCGCTCCGTCATCTTCGGCCTGAGGACGCTGCAAGCGGTGGCTGGAGGGGGGCGATTTTGCTGCCCGCGCAGTGTAGTGTCCCTCTGGCAGTTCCCGGCAGCAAGTGGTTTCACTGTCCGCCCACCACACGCAGCTGCCCCATTCATTCTCGGTGGGCGGCTGGAAATGCTGCAAACGGAAGCTGGAGGGGGGTGATTTCGCTGCTCGCGCAGTGTAGTGTCCCTTGGGTGACAAGCGGTTTCACTGCCCACCCACAACACACGGCTGCCCTGTTTGTTCTCCGTGGGTGGCTGGTAATGCTGCAAGCGGTGACCGCGGGGTAGAATTGTAGTGTGCATCGGATGGCTGCCTGTTGAATGGGGGCAATTCACTACCCACCTTTGGCTGCACCGTGTTCGTTCTCAGTGGGCGAACGCTGCAGGCAGCATACTGTAGTGGAGGTGACTGTGAGGTGGACTGGTGATGAATTGCCCCTCGCCACCCCCATTCTTTATCAATAGCAAGCCTGCTTGTACTGTTAGGCACATAGCAGGAAGTTGTCTGGTGTCAGTACATCAGACGTGTTGATGACGGGTGCCTTCCTGCTATGATAGCGTGGACAGTGCTGTGCAGAAGAGCTCATCTTAACCTTTTTGTCTTCACCCTTCAACAATGTCTCTGAAACACAAATCTGATGCAAGTGCTGGTGATACAGTAAAGAAGAGAAAAACCATCGCCATTGAAAATAAAGTAGAAATAATAAAAAGGTCAGAGAGAGGTGAAACTCCATCATTCATTGGCAGAGCACTTGGTTGCAGTCGGTCAACAATAGCATTTATTAAAATAATGGACCTGTTCCGACTTACATACAAATTCAACTTAAGCACAAACCTCCGTCCCTATCTCGTACGTAACCCGGGGACTGCCTGTAATTCACTGAGTGTGATTGTGTACGTACGCCTCTGTTTATGTGTGCCGTTTGATAAACATGCACACCTTGGACAGCAGATCTCTGCCTTGAGCCTAATACTGTTGATATAAACAACAGCTGTATCGCATATTTAAGATATTTAGATTAATTCTGATTGTTTTTATTTGTTTGCCTTACCTGTGTAAAAGTGGGGCTTCAGTGTATTTTCTGGTGAAGGGGAGGCCAAACAAACGGGTTTCTAGCTGCTGCTGTAAACCTCTTTGTTTAGTGGGCTTGACAGGTAAATGAATGTTTACTCTCTCTGTTTTTTTCTATCCAGGGAGAATGGACCACAAATTACTTATGTTCGGGACTTCAAAGCAAAAGTACAGTACTTCAGATTCTGGTGTCAGGTAATTTTATTTCCTGCCTCGCTGGCAGTTGCAGTCTGCACAACAGAAGGCTTCTGACAGTAGTTGATATCATGAATACTCATGGCAATGGATGCACACGAGCAAATGCCATTTTCTATCATTTCAGGTTATATGCAGTATGTGTTAGATGGAAGATATCCAAGAGTTACCAGAGAGCTAGCTTATTAAAAATCACCTAGGAACTGTGTTTAGCTCTGTGGCTAGATACTTGGCTCTGATATCAAATGTCTGGTTAAAATTTAACCCAACAGGAAATTCTACCTTAAAGTGTTGCTGCAATGGCAGTGTTCATAGCAAAATGTACCACTTTATCAAATGGCTGAATGAAAATCAAGTGCTGCGCATATTCCAGCTACAGAACAGTCACCGTAGAAGACAGTCTTGGAGGACCTGAAATTGTTGAAGGCTTTTGTTGTAGTTTCTTAATTTAATGTCAGCCGTGTTGTTAACTGCACTAATTATTTAGTCAGATAGCTTACACTAGTTAACTGTCTGCTGTCTTTGAAATTATTAGTGGTGATTGTTACTTCGGTGCCTCGCAGTTAGGAGACCCTGGTTCGCTTCCCGGGTCCTCCCTGCGTGGAGTTTGCATGTTCTCCCCGTGTCTGCGTGGGTTTCCTCCGGGCGCTCCGGTTTATTCCCACAATCCAAAGACATGCAGGTTAGGTGGATTGGCGATTCTAAATTGGCCCTAGTGTGTGCTTGGTGTGTTTGTGTGTGTCCTGCAGTGGGTTGGCACCCTGCCCAGGATTGGTTCCTGCCTTGAGCCATGTGTTGGCTGGGATTGGCTCCAGCAGACCCCCGTGACCCTGTATTCGGATTCAGCGGGTTAGAAAATGGATGGATGGATGGATGGATTGTTACTTCTTGAAACATGGAAAGATACTGCTGATATGAGTCCTAGTCTATAGGAGTCTGTTAATTTTAAGTCTTATAAATTGTATATTGTTTCATTTTTACTTCCAAGAAGAAACATCAAGGGAGACAACATCTAAATATAGAAATAAATTCCATTTTATGCACAGTTTATATTCATAATGAAGTAGCTGCTTTATTAAAATATTAAGAGGAAAATGTATTCAAAAACTTGAGTTGGGGTAGGGATTAGGAAGCTCTAACAATGCCAGTTGACTTTTCTCAGAAAACTTAAACATAGGCTGGGTGGAATTTCTGACATTGAAGGCTTGGTTGGGATAGAGTTAGAGTTAGTACAGGAGTACAAATACAGGGAACATTCTATCTGTTTAACTTGCATTTTTCATAAACCAGGATACTAATTAAGAAACTGGTCAGAAGAAAATCCTGCAGCTACTGTGGTCTTCCGAGACCAAACGTCCCCATCACATCTACATTATCTTCTACATCACTAATGACATAGTAAAGCAAAAAGAAAATAGGCTGTAGCAGATGTAAGCGCTTCTTAATGTAACAATGTTTTAAAACATTAATTCCATATTTTTTTTTGCAGCAACTTATGATGCCTCAACACATTAAGATCACAGTTTCTAGAAAAACCTTGTTTGAAGATTCTTTTCAACAGGTCAGTGCTCCCTCTATTTTACTGGAATGACATCAGCTAGGCTGCTTTGTACGAGTTGTTTGCATGTAGGGTTCATTCCGTAGTTCATCTGTCCATCCTCCAGACAAGCTTATTGATAATTTGCCTGTGTCTTGGGATAGTATTTTCCTGTTGGAGCTATTTTTAGGTAATTTAACATTTCTTTTCACTGCTATGCTGATGATACGCAGGTTTACATTCCCGTCTGCAACGAATCAACTCCACAGTTGTCTTTCTGAACTAAGATCCTGGATGGCTGATAATTTTCTTGATCTGCATCAAAATAAAGCGGAGGTGCTTATAGTGGGGTCCATCAGCTAAAGCCCAAATAGGTCTTGGAGTTCTCGGCTCTTTGTCTGTCTTTTGCAAACCTCAAGTCTGCAATCTTGGTGTTATTTTTGACAGTAACCTCTCTTTTGAGAAACAGATTAATTCTGTAGTCAAGCGTTGCTTTTTCCAGCTTCGTCTTTTAGGTGAGATCAAGCCTCTTTTATCTTCTATGGATCTTGGGAAAGCTACCCGTGGTTTTATTTTTTCTTGCCTTGATTATGGCAACTCACTGTATTCTGGGATTAGCAGATCCCTGACCCGCAGGTTCCAGTTGATCCAGAATGCTGCCGCTCGCTTTCTGGATGGGGCAAAAAAGTCTGATTCTGTTTTTCCAATATTAGCTTCCTTACACGGGCTGCCTGTCAGGTTTCGAATTGATTTTAAAATCTTGTTGCTAGTTTTTAAATCTTTACATGGGCTCGCTCCTGCCTGTTTATCTGAATTGTTTGTTTTACACCATACATCCAGAGTGCTTAGATCTTCTGGTCATTTGTCTCTTGTTGTCCTTCGTACCAAGTGTCAAACTAAGGGGGACAGACGGGGCTTTTGCAGCTGCTGCTCCTCGCCTGTGGAACTCTTTACCTCATCACATAATGGAGTCGTCTACAGTTGAACTGTTCAAAACGAGACTTGTTTCTGTTCACTTGCTTTCCGTGACCCTCAGTAATACTTATGGTTTCCTCATTGTGATCATGTAATCTTCTATATATTATTTACAGTATTTTATGTATGTTCTTAGATTACATTTGTATTTGCTATTTATGTTAGTTGCATGTTTTTTTTTCTTCTTTTATTGTAAAGCCACAGCATTCCTATGTTGTTTTAAATGTGCTATAAAGATAAATTGACATTAGTGTTGTTTTCCTTTTATCATCAGTTGCCTTTTTTTTGTTTTTTTTTGCTTACTGTATATGCTGAATCAATCATTAGATCAGTACAGCTAATGCATTCAGGCCTTTAACCTTCTGTTTACAAGAGTGAGCATTGGAAAAGCTTACAGTGGCAGGAGCCGTTGGACAATTGGACTAAATGTTACAATACTGCCTATATGCATTGCACATCGGGGTGCTTACATGAAAACATTGCTGATTAACAAACTGATGTAATCAATAATACCCGGGTTCACTTCCCGGGTCGTCCCTGCGTGGAGTTTGCATGTTCTCCCCGTGTCTGCGTGGGTTTCCTCCCACAGTCCAAAGACATGCCGGTTTGGTGCATTGGCGATCCTAAAGTGTCCCAAATGTGTGATATGTGTGTGTGTGTGCGCACTACCCGGAGTTTGTTTCCTGCCTTGTGCTGGCTGGGATTGGCTCCGGCAGACCCCCGTGACCCTGTAGTTAGGATAAAGCGGGTTGGATAATGGATGGATGGATGTAATCAATAATTGTTTTCCTCAAACTACATATGAAGAAAGTAGACACCAGAGAAAAGAACAAATGTAAGAATTTCTTTTCATATGCCTGTTGTTGTTTTATAATTGTCTTAGTGTTTGCATTGATTTACCTTCTCTGTTTAGTTGGCTTTTACAGTTGGAATTACCATCAGATGTTTTACTAAGGCCTGGAAGCATAACATTGTAAACTATTTCTCCTACAGAAAGAATGGAAGTTGTTCAGTTTTTGGTTAAGAGAAAAACATGAATAGACTGCATCCCCCACGTCCTTTTCATATATATGACCTGGAAATTAACAGATTAACCATTCAGTTAATTTCCTGGCATTTGAATTGCTCATACAAACCAGGGTGACTTGGACGTTCCCCAGTTTATATCATTCCCTCGCTAGATTTTCCTGCAGGAAGGTGAGGAGTTCTAAGAGCTGTGGAAAGAGTTGTAGCCTACCAACTATGCAGTGTTTTATCTACAAGAAAATGCATCATTGAGCAGCAGTTGTTTGTGTTTAATTATTATCCCTGGGATAATATCCCTAGGTAATGACTGGGCAACTTTCCAAGTAAACCATCCTGAAATTGTTAACTCTGGCTTTTTTTTTTTTTTTTTTTTAAACAAATTTGCTCAGCCTGATAGCTTACCGAGAAATTCCTGGGGTGGTCAGAATTTCTGACAGATTGAATCAGTTCTTGCCTTCCAATTTTACTGTCTCTCTCTTTTACTTGTACTTTGAGATTGGAGGTCAAAGGTCGAGTAATACTTTCTCCTACACTACAAGTTGTGAGAAGCATTTACATTTTTGGCGCTCAGTTTTTTATTTTGACCAATTGTATTTAATAATATATTCTTTGCTTTTAATACTTTCTCCCTTGAGCCCCTCCATGGCTGTTCATCCTTTTTGAGCCGATGTTTGAAGTGCTTATGTTTGCATATGTTTGAATTAATTTCAGATAATGAGCTTTAATGCACAAGACCTTCGTCGAAGATTGTGGATTATTTTTCCAGGGGAAGAAGGGCTTGATTATGGCGGTGTTGCAAGGTCAGTAATTTGAATTTCTTATCTCTTATTAACTTGAAATCAAAGCGTAGTTCTTTTAATAGAATTACAGATTTTGACATGGTCATGCAACTGCTGATTACACAGAAATAATTCCATTATAAAAATGGCTGCTGCTGTGATGTTCAGCAGGCTCAGACCACAGTTGCACCTTAAGGGGATCTGACTCCTTATTTATTATGTAAGACTGGCCTCTGTTTCGGCTTACAAAATACTTTTCTGCATACCAGAGTAGTGAAAACTTACCTTTTATATACTCCAGCAGTTGTAGGACATTTATCATTTAAAGAAGAGTATCGCCATATAAAAGAATATTTTAGAAAGAATATTTACTGATGACAATGCAATATTAAATTGAATTATTGTACAAAATTATTTGAGCCTGTCCTATTTAAAGAAACACAATTTAAACTAAACAGGTTTTATTTTTGAATTTAATTTAAGTCTCGTAACTTTACCACTCAATTAAAACATTTTGTATTCATTCTTCTGTTACTGACTTTTAAGTCTTTGTCATTGGCATAGCATGTCCGGTGTATGTGGGCAGCCCCACCTAGAGGTGGTAGTTACATGGGGACGGGTCTGCAGAAAGGGATGAGTGTTCAGATCCACAGGTTTGGCAGACTGACCTTTGTAACCTGTGCAGTGCAAGTAGGGGTCTTGTTGTAAAGCAGAAGAGGGGTCGTTAACAGTCTTCTCCATGGCTTTCCCTGATTGACTGCTGTGAATTCCAAATCAAATCAGTGTAATATGACCTGTTATACGTAATCCATGTGGGCTACACATGTAAATTTACACACATGATCTTTCCAGTAGTGCCATGAACTCTGTATTTGTTTTTTGTTGGACAGTCGCCTCACCTTTCAGTTATTATGTGGGCTGTGGGTCCTAGTGATGCATTCAGGTTTCGTCCACAGTTTACAAAATGCTTCTTAAATTTCTCCCTGTCCAAGTTTATTAGCTCAGGATTGACCTTGAAACATTGCATTATGTGGTGCTTCATTTCAGGAGTCAACATTCTGGAGAGAGGCCCACATGTACAGGCCTTACTCAAGTGTAACTTTCGTGAAGAATAATCTGACTCATACCTAATCCATATACAGTAGTGTCAGCTGTCTTGAGCAACGTCACTCTTTAATTCCACAATAAAATTTGCTTCATGATGATAACATTTTTCTTCTGTCATTAATGTCAAAAGCTGGACAGACCTGGGGACATCTTTAAGAAACACACTGCCACAGCAGAATTGTAAAGCACACCTCTTGACTGTGGCATATGATATGAACTGGTCTTCGTACATGTTGACTAGGCAAGAATATTGTTATAAATCCAGTGATAGCATATATCATTAGTTTGTGGTTCTTGGCATCAGTGCTGACTTATATTTTAAACTACACATCTTAGACCAGGGGTCCTCAATCACAGTCCTAGAGGACCCCAGTGGCTGCAGGTTTTTGTTCTAACCCGGTTGCTTAATTAGAAAGCAATTCTTGCCAATAATTTGATTTCAGGGCTTGTTAAGTTGCTTTAACTCTGCCATGTCAGGTAATTCTCATATCCTAGATTTTCTTCCCCTTTCTAACGATATCATCCACGTGATTTCAAGGCTAAAATGGATGAGTAATTCTCAGTCCTTCACTTTATTCTCTTCACTTTCCTTCCAAGTATTTAATTAAACCCAATAGTGCATGGTAAATACACAGAGGTGTAAATGGAAAAAAGCTAAATGGAGAAATGCTGGTCTCTTTTGTCATTTGCATGTTACTGCTAATTAGGAGCAATTAAAAGCCAAGAGTACAGCTGTTTAAGACTAAAATAAGCAATAAGGGTTCAAAATCTTAATGAGCGAGACAACTAAAACGAAACAGAAGTGTTACTTGAGCAATAAGTGCCTCTTATTAAGCAATTGGGTTGGAGCAAAAACCTGCAGCCACTGCGGCCCTCGAGGACCGTGATTGAGGACCCCTGTCTTAGACGATTGTAATTTGCATGCTTTAATATGTGAGAGCTAATCTTCAGCACTAAAAGATGTCTTTTTCAGTTCAGGTTCAAAATATTTTATTCACTCCAGTTATTTTTTTTTTTTTTTGTCAAGATTGTACATGTTGTTTTTACTTTTTTTAAGAAAGTTTTATTTTTTTAGCAACACTAACCAAACACCAAGAAAAAAGTTCAAACAATAAATAGCTTGACTGTAATAAAAATGACAATAAATAAAATGACATTTTCATTAAAAAATATATACATTTTGTAGTAATTTATTCAAGTATAATCTTTTGTATTAAACATATTTTTTCATATGTAACAAATATCACAAATATTCTTCACTATTGTCAGCCTCTATATAGTCTACCAGCACATCCCTGTAAAGAGGCCCTGCATACATGTTGTGTGTGGAGTGGACACTGTGACACTTTGAAACACTTCAGACTGAATATTATTTTTTGAGATTGTATTTCAACTTTTACAACATAATCTTTCTTTATTGACTTTCTGCTTGG